>NC_137642.1:26194138-26199138 GCF_963383615.2 Lipophrys pholis
TGTTTCATCACAATTTTGAATTGTGAAATAAACAGATTCGAACATTTATTATCGGTTAGTGATTAATTTCAGTTCTTTCTATTACGTTTCCAGTGGGATAAAAAGCGTCGTTTTTGCAATTACATTTCAGAAAAGTTTTGCATTTAAATAAAAACGTTTTGAAAACCATGTCCATTTAGATGGAAACGGCAGAAACACTGAAAATTGTGTAGTTAACATGTTGGGCCACTAGTGGGTGCCGGACACGGGGAAGAAAACGACACTTTTAGGAAACACTCGGGCTCCTTATCGAGTTGATGACTGCTGTTTCCACGGCAACGTTTCAAGTAAAAAATTAATTTTTTTGCATTTTCATTTCAGTAAAGTTTCATGTTTACATGGCAACGATTTGACAACGATGTCTGTTCCCACGGAAACAGCTGGAATTTGGAATTCACCCACATTGCATGAACTTTGCAGGGATGGTTTGTCTCTATCCGAGGATGAATCCATTAGATTTTAAGAGCGATTGGGTCAAAGATGAAGGTCTTAGTCACGGAAATGTCAAAAACGTATTTTAGTCATAACGCGGTCAGTTTTAATCCGATTGATGCCAAACCAAGATGTTCAGTTCTCAGTTCCTGATCCGCTGATATGCCACACGATGAAGTCACGTCATTAACCTGGTTAGTGGCTCAAGGTCAAAGGTCAGGGGGGGTGTTTTCATCATAGTGCAGTCAGGCTAGGGAATTAAAAACAGAACATTTTGGCCTTGGTTTTACCATGAATCGGATTAAAACTGACCGTGACCCAGACCTTGACCTTTGACCCAATCGTTGGCTCAAAATGTAATGGAACCATACAAATAAAATATATAAATAAATGCCAACAAAAATATAACCTTCACGGCGAAGGTAATAAATATATGTTAAAACAGTACATGGAAATAAGACTTGACTTGACCAAGAAAAAAACGACTTGAGACTTGCACGTGTGACTTGGTCTCATATCTGTTGAAATCGCAGAGTTTCACAGAATCAAGAGTTTTTCGAATGCAGAGCAGGAACAAGTAGCAACATACTGCTTTTTAAAGGTGAATACATTTCCGTCGAGCAGAATTGTGCATTTTTAAAACTCCGTCACCCAAGGAAGTGCTCAGTTTTTTTTTGGTTAACACCCCTGGACAGACAGTGGAGGGCTCTGAAACAGTGACATATCATTACCAAGTGTCTGTAGGATGTTGAGGTATTCAGCATGCAGGTACGGTTGGTTAAGAATATCCTGCAGCAACGTCAACCAAAAACACAAGAGTCTCAAAACAAACAGACCCGGATTAATCCATCCATTCATCGAACTTTTATCTGGCTTAGGGCGAGGGAAGAAGGAACCACTAATCTGACTGAGGGACAAAGGCAGGGTACACTCTGCACAGCACACACACACACACACACACACACACACACACACACACACACACACACACACACACACACACACACACACACACACACACACACACACACACACACACGCACACGCACTGTCGTTGCATTGCGGGAGGAAGCCAGAGAACTAAGAGAAAAAAAAACAAACATGCAAAGGGAGATCATGCAAACTGAATAAAAATCATTTTGCATGTATAAATATGCTGCAGTGAATAAAAACAAAAACCCAAAAAAACATGAATGGAAGAAGTGAAAATCGAAGTCGATGTGAAGATGCAGAAAAAACCTTTTCCCTTTCCTGCCTCATTATTTTAATTGTTTTAATACATTTTTGAAAAGTATTTCCGTTATAGATATCATTAATGGATTTTGCTGTATTTAAATAAATAGCTATTTATAGGCTTTTACTCAAGCAACTGAGGCTCCATTTACATTTTTAAGTGAAAATGTTTTGTTTGTCCGTTTATACGAAAAGTATTTCATATTTATATGACAATATCAGCCTCCTCATTAATTTGTTGACGTAACCGATTTGTGCAAGAATCATTTTATCAGTCGTGACTAACGTAAGGCCGACGTGTGATCATGACTAAAGCCATTTTTTAAAAAATCTATAAAGCAAACTGTGTTATTTCAGAAGCATTATACACTGATGTACTGTACAGTTACAGCTAGATTACTATATCAATCCCTCCATCAGTTCACAAACGATCAGCCGTCAGTCCAATTTTACACTCCATTAGTTCATTAGGACATTGACAAAGGGTCATTTGTCAGCGGATTCGCTTTATTTTGCTTCACTAATTCGTCAAAAGAAAATGCCTTAATTTGTATAGAATGCACTTTTAAAATTATGGATTTTTTTTCTTTTCATGTATCTTCAGCAGTTTAAAAATAATCCTATATGGCTCTGCAGGCACACAATTCTCGTAAAAACAGAATTAATGAATTTGGTTTTGAAAGAAAGGGCTGTTTATATATATATATATATATATATATATATACTGGTATGAGGGTGTAGTCATGTTTATTATTACAGACGATTAATTGTCACCTCTCCTCTATTGTGTGTGTGTGTGTGTGTGTGTGTGTGTGTGTGTGTGTGTGTGTGTGTGTGTACGTGCACGCAAATGTATTTCCAAGTGTTTTCACACCTCTGTTATCATCCGACTCAGGAGAAGTGTGGTAATGACATACCTTCCCTTAAAAGAGCAAACAAACACACGCTCATGTAAAAATGCTGTGCTGATGTACACACACACACACACACACACACACACACACACACACACACACACACACACACACACACACACACACACACACACACACACACACACACACACACACACACACACACTGGGCGACTATTCTTAGGAAGCGCTTCATTGATGTCCCAGCCCACGCCAGGCGGGTGGGTTTATCTGACCCCCAGCACCTCCTCTGACACCGACTCAGGCTCACCGTGCAGACGCGTGTTGCACGAATGGCGGTGGTGTAGCGGTTCATAGAAAGCGGTTCCCTTGTTCAATTCTGTGTTTTCATGTCTGCACAGACTTTGCATGCTCTGAATCACTTTCTTTTAGAATAAGATTTGTGTTTTAATCTTATACGTCCACGTTCCTATAAACACAGTCTGCGTCGTCCACGGCCTCACATTTCCAATCTGATCAGCTGGTCGTCTCATGGACGTATCTTTTTCTTTAATTATCAGAGGCTTAATATAGAGTTGTTTAGTTGTTTGGAGAAATAGAAATGTGTAAATATGCCTCCTATAAGGAGAAATCAAAATGTTGGTTCTGCCCCCTGCTGGTCACTGAGTGGTACAACAACAACTATGTTAAACTCTAATGCACAATTTCAACAAATGAGGAATCTCAATTGTTATTTCAATAATTTGAACACACACACACACACACATCTCCTTTATTATTAAACAGTTCCATTGAAACTTGTTAAGTTTTCTATGTTCACTTATTTTTTAAAATGTTGTAGTTGTTTATCTAAATGTTCTATTTTCACGGTGCACATTTCCTGTGTTGTCTGTTTCCTGTGTTGTATTTGAGTCTCACACCGTCTCTTGACTTCCTCTCCACCTTTCTGTCTGATTGTTTCACCTGACCGTGTGATCGTCTGCACCTGGTGACAGCAGTATATATTGGGCTCGCGCTCTGGGTTAATCTGTTAATCTGTGATGTCTGTGTTTCTCTGTGTTCCCTGCTTTTTACTGAAAAGCTCACGTCTTTCACTCTGCTCTTTTTGACTCCTCCCACCAGACGTGACACTGCTGTGGTTTCAGTAACATTTATATCTACATGGCGCCCTGCTACGCTGAACAGGATGAAACTTTATAGAAGATGGATGGATATTTAATTTCTCCCTTATTGATTAAATTGTGATTATTTTCTTCATCCATCTTCTATCCCGCTCATCCTGTTCAGGGTCACGACCTCGGGGCAATTTAGCGTCACCAATCAGCCTCTCATCCATGTTTTTGGACTGTGGGAGGAAAGCGGAGAACCCGGAGGAAACACGCACACACACACACACACACACACACACACACACACACACACACACACACACACACACACACACACACACACACACACACACACACACACACACACACAGGGACAACATGCAAACTCCACACATAAAGGCCTTTGGCCTTAATTATTCTCTTCTATCGTCATTTTAGCAGCTTTAATTGACTGATTTTATCAAGTTTTTTCAGACATTTTATCGCCTTCCTGTGAATTTATTTGCTCTGTATATCAGTGTGTGTGTGTGTGTGTGTGTGTGTGTGTGTGTGTGTGTGTGTGTGTGTAGCTCATGCAGAATTAACAGAGTGCAGAAAAAAAACTAAATATATATATATATATATACATATTTTTTTCTAAATCTTTGTTTCATTTTGAGGAGCTGCTGAATGTGTCTGAACACGTCAGGAGGTCGTGTGCCTTTTAACTTATCATTCCTCCAGAGTGTGTGTGTGTGTGTGTCTGTGTGTGTGTGTCTGTGTGTGTGTGTGTGTGTGTGTGTGTGTGTGTGTGTGTGTGTGTGTGTGCATGCGTGAGACTGGAACAGCTGCTCATCCCTCCTCCTCCTCCTCCTCCTCCATCTCCTCCTCCTCCTCCTCTCTCTCTCTCTCCTCCTCTCCTTCACTCAGTGTCACTGCAGAGAGAAGCAGGCCACTTCACTCGCTTCATCTCCACGATCAAACTAAGACATTTGGAGATGAATTAGATTTAATTTCTGACTGAATCTTTGGAAACGAGCTGTTTTATTCTATTTATTCTATTTATTTATATATTTATTTATTCATTATTTCCCAGGCTGTTCAAAGTCTTGGAGGAACGGTGAGTTGATGCTCGCACGCTTCCTGCTCTGGTGGCCGTTGTGTTGATCCGCTCTCGTCTCCAGATGATGGCTGTGGGTTTGCTCCTGCTGCCTCTGCTCCTCTTCCCTCCTCCTGCAGCCTCCTCTCCTCTGGCCAAGGTAAACACTCACACGCCATCAGAAATAGCAACAGGGATAGTTTTTAAAACTTGGTTTGGGTCGTAAAGCAGTCGC
>NC_137642.1:26204138-26334138 GCF_963383615.2 Lipophrys pholis
GCGTTTAACAGAAATGACTTTTGCAGAACTTGTCCCAGTGAGTGAAGAAAACTTTGTCGTGTGTTTGTGTTGCAGACGTACGACGACGGCGATTCTCAGCTGGACTCCAGAGAGTTCCTGCGCTTCCTGAAACACAACGAGACGGCCCTGAACCTGACGTACTCCGACGCCGTGGAGACCAACACGCTGCTCAGGTTTACGTCTTCATACTCCGTCTACCATACTTCGCGACGTAGTTTCTTCTCCGTCACGCCGACAATAGATTCACCGCCGGACACCGAGTCAACGGATCATTTACCGTCACATTTAAAAATACCGAATAAATCATTTTATCAGGTGCGACAAAGATTGAGGTTTGAAGTCGGAGATGTAATAGAAGCGCTTCACTTCACTTAACGTCTCGTTTCTCTCTCTTCCCTCCATCTCGTCTCCACCTCTCCCTCCGCCTCAGGTCTCTGTGCGTTGACGCCTTGATCGAGCTGTCGGATGAAAACGCCGACTGGAAGCTGAGTTTGTCCGAGTTCATCAACTGCCTGACGCCCGCCTACCACCCGCCGGAGAGAAGTAACCGCACACACCCATTCATTCATTCATCCATTCATTCATCCATTCATCCATCCATTCATCCATCCATCCATTCTTTCATTCATTCATTCATTCATTCATTCATTCGTTCGTTCATCTTTAAGCCGTTTTGACCAGAGTCAAACTATCCACTCCATCACTTTTCAGCCCAACTCTAAACTTTTATTATTATTATTATTATTATTATTATTATTATTATTATTATTATTATTATTATTATTAATAATAATTATTATTATTATTAATATTATTTATAATAATAATTATTATTATTGTTATTATTATTAATACTATTATCATTTCTATTATTTATAATAATAATAATAATAATAATAATAATAATAATAATGATGGTGATGGTGATGATGATGATGATGATGATGATGATGATGATGATGTGTGCGTAGAGTGTGCCCTGGAGGATGAAGTGTTCGAGGACGGCGCCGAAACCCGGATGGACTGCAACCGATGTGTGTGTGCCTGTGGGAACTGGGTCTGCACGGCCCTGACCTGCAACGGTGAGTCGCCGCGGCGCCGTTGTTCAACTCAAAACACGAAACTTTCACTGCGTTTTTGGTTCCGTTTTCACGACTCCGGCGCTCGGAAGTAAGAAAACACATCATCTTCAGATCGACCGAATTGGTGAATTTCAGAGGGTGAGCGCCCTCTCCTCACAGCGAGGCGGTCGCGGGTTCAAATGCCGCCCGGGGCTTTTCTGTGTGGAGTTTGCGTGTTCTCCCCGTGCGCTGGGGTTTCCTCCCACAGTCCCAAAAACATGTACTGTGGGTCCCTGAGCTACCGATGGGTCAATTCGGGAAGGAATTTTAAAACTTTAAAAAATAAAATAATAAAAAATTATATTGATAATGTGATGCAACGTGGTAGCTGATTCGTAGCTTTTGTTTCACGTCTCGTATTGCTTCTTCCATCGCGGACTGTTTATGTGGCCACCAACCAGAAAAAAAAAAAAGAAGCCCTGGAGAACAACTGAGAGAAGCCAACGCAAGAAATGCTGACGTAGCATTTTTAATTCAAGAGCTTTGGTCTCCTACGACAGCGCGTTTTGTTCTAAACCTCCACTGCTCTGACTCAGGCCCTGTTTGAATGACAGCGGAACCCTGTCTCCGTGACAACGGGGGAAAGCACAACTTGTCTGAAGCGTTGCTCCTGGTCCTGGTCACCGCGGCCGTAGTAACTATTTCCTCCGTGGCGTCGTGACTCCCAGTCCATATTCTCCTGGGACTTGGTACTTTTATTTTGACAGTCACCGTAATAACAATCCATCGTGGGCGTCTGTTCACTAGAATGCCCGTGTTCTCCCATTGTTAATGTTTGGAGCCAATTGTTCTCTGCTGCATGTGTGTGTGTGTGTGTGTGTGTGGTTTCATTCACTAAAACAACCAACAGCACCAACTAGTGGCCCAACATGCTAACTTCAGTGTTTTCAGTGTTTTCTGCCGTTTCCGTGGAAACGGACATAGTTTCCAAAACGTCATTGTGTTAACGCGTCGGCAGGAGAGCGGCAGGTGGAGGAGGCGGTTCAGGACGGAGGACGGGAGGAGGAAATGACGGAGGAGGAGTGGAGCAGGACAGTGGCTCAACTCAACGCTCTGCAGGTTCACTGATGAGACAGTTTTCATCACTTCAGGTCACCATTTTACTTAGAGCTGAGGTGTTTAAAACAGAAAGTTTAATTGATTTTAGACAGGTAGGTTCACATTAAATAAATGTAGATAGAAATGAAAAGAAATTTTATCCAGTTAAACAATAAACTTTATACAAACATGCAGATCAAATGTGGGTTTTTAGTAATAATTCAGTTAATACACGATCAAACTGAGCTGCAGCTGTGCCATCAGGAGTTAAAGGTGCATCAAACATGCAGGTTTTACATCAGAAATGTGTGTTTTTATACGAACTAACCCGTGAAAAATGGAATAATCCCTGTAGTAATGTAATGCTGAACATTGGTTTTTCCCTGCAGGAGACCTGAGGATTCGTCTTCGCTGTAGTTTCCACACAACTTTACAAAGAAATGCCTCTATTTTTACTTGATTACTGTAATATTTAAAGCTATTTCATCATCTTATAGAAGTGCAGGAACTTGTTAGGTACTGTATGTTTTCTAGATTCTAAATAACCAAAAGCTGTGCATATTTAAATGTCTTTGATTGTTTTGCGCCTTGTAGAAAAGTAATTATACATCATGACTGTATAAATCCTAATATCCACATATTCCTATGATCTATTGTTGAACTTCTGGACCAAAAATACCCGAACAGTGTTTTTTATTTCATGAATGTTTTATTTATTGCTGATTGTATTAAACAATTATAAACTGGACTTTCTGAGTAAACGTCTGTGTCGTTGCTGTAATGTTTTTGCCATTTAATTGTCTTCAAATGTTATTAAAATGATTATTATTAAAAAACATTCAAATAGTTCCCTCAAATTGCATTCAAATGTGGTAATTAATTTGATGTTTTTAGTTATATTTTTAATATTAAACTGTATTTGATTTATAATTGGTAGAAATTTACGTATTTTTTTTAATTGACTTTGCTCTATTAAACATAAACATTTTGTAAATTAACTTCCAAACTCTAAAAAACTCAAAAAGAGAAACTTTTAGTACAGATTTTGTTTATTTTTTTTAATTCTTTTTGTAACAGTCTATATGTCGAATTACATTAATAAACACAATTTTAAAAACAATAAATATAATCACAAAATTATATCTGCCACAGAAGAATGTTGGTGGTGTTTTAATTAAACATGAATTGATTAGTAGGGTCTCCAAACAGGCTCCTCCCCCCTCGTGGAAAGACACGCCCCTTCCATGTAATTACTCAGCGCGCTGACCACGTTCCGGTCCTCCCCCGCGGCTTGCAGCGGTTGGTTCGGTCCGTAGTAGAAGCCTCCGGGCTGGAACGGACCACTGTGGCTCAGCGGGGGCGGCTGGGGAGCGGCGACGTGCGGTGTCAGGTAGGAGGTGTACGGAGGGGGCTGGGTGGAGTAAGATAGGCCCGGGAGGTGGTGGTGGTGCATCCTGGGAGCTGGAGTGAAGGAGGAGGAGGCCAGAGAGGTCACCTGGCCCAGGAAGGAGGCCTCGCTGGTCCACAGAGCGGAGGACAGGGACCTGCAGTCTGAACACAAACAGAGGGGAAGTCCATTGGTTCACGTTAAGACTCTAAAAAGCTCGAAACAAAACGTTTTTACGCAAAACATTGCATTTGTCTCGTCTAGAATATAGTGTTTTTTCTTGTTTCTGTTTTTCTAGAATGAAACATGAATGGATGGATGGATGGATGGATGGATGGATGGATGGATGATGGGTAATTAAATTGGTATCAGTATAATTTATAACATCTGATTTATATCATAGGTTTGGAAACGTGTTTGCTTTTACATTATCTTGAAAATGCTGCGTTTCTAAATATTGCTTACAGTAGAACTGCAACTACTACTATACTACTACTACTACTACCAATAATACTGCTAAAGTTGTACCTGATAAGGTGGTGCTGATGCTGCTGGAAGGCCTGAAAACTCCCGACTTCACGTCTTTCTGCCTCTGCCCTGAGATGAAAACACAGAAGTAGAAATAAACCCTTAATAATAAGACCTCACTGTCCTTTCTCCTTTCTGTCTCTGGTGTTTACTGACGTCTGGGCAGCCGCGGCCCGTCCACGGTGATCTTGATGGCTCTGTGCAGCGTGGCGGCCTGAGGAGGCGACGTGAGCACGTTGATGGACAAGGTGAAGCTCTTACCTAAAAACGATCAGTAACACACTTTGTAATGAAGATATTTGAATTGTCACAGCGCTCGGGACCAAACATGTAAAGTAATCCATCAGCTTCTGAATGTAAAAACTTGCAGATTTGTAATTTTGTTGTTTATTTTACCAAGTTAAAAGAATAAAATCCAACTATGAAATTACACAGGCAACTTTTGAATACCTGAAAGCACTGTACTCATAATTCTGCCGTTAATGTTAGGATTATTATAAAATAAAATCATTAAATTGCAGGGAAAATAATGAGATCTGAGACAAAAAAAAATTATTTTATGTGTTTTCAATGTATTCAGGGATAAAAAAATGTTTGGTGAGGACTTACAATAGCTGATGAAATGGAAAACAAAAGTGAAAATGCAAAGTACTCTTCTCAGGAAAGTTATTACATTCATGCTAGTTTGTATTAAAATCAGATAGTTTAACTTTTACCCAATAAACTAAAACTGATTCGGATTTAATAATATGAACGAATGTATCATCTTAGCGTTCAGATTATATCGACTATCGATTCTATTTACACAACAACAGCGGCCGGAACCACTGAAAAAACGACTTTTCAAAATAAGACTCCGTCTCTGTTGAAACAGAGAAAAACAAGACTTTTCTGAAATGCTGCTACCGACTCGTGGCGTGGCATACTAACCTACATTGTTTTCAGTGTTTCTGCTGTTTCCGTGGAAACGGACGTTGCTTGGAAAATGTTGTCGTCTAAACGCTTATTAATGTTCTTGTGCTCTCAAGCTCAAAACACATACATATTGTCATTTATGTATAACTATATAGTTTTTGTCAATAATATTGCCAATGCAACAGAATTCAAGACAAAATGTACTATTTTTAAAGGACTGATTCTTTGAATTACCTTTGTTAACTCAGGTTACAGCACCACCTAAAGGCCTGGCATATGTACTACAATTTTTTAATGAATTATGGGGAGAAAAAAGTGAATTTTGGCTTATGTGGACACGACCTTAGACTTCAGTTTACAGCTTGGCGTGTTGTCTTTGCATTTGTTTGTGACACTTGTTTGTTTGTTGTGTATTTGCACCTCGGCCGCTGCGACCGATGAACCGCAGGTCGTTGAAGTGGGCGTAGCCTTGCTTCATGGTCGCTGTGGCGTTACGCAGCTCCGCGCTGCTGTTGTCATCATTTCCGGCCATCACCGTCACCATGACGCCGTCTGGCACGTCGTTGCCCAGGGCGACCACCTGGAGGAGGATGGAGTAGAGGGGCGGTGAGGCGGCTCCCCTCGCAGCAGAGGGAACTCTGACCACAGACGGATGTCTCACGCTGAAGGCCCTGGGCAGCGTCTTGTTGCACCTCCAGTGCTGAGGTAGGCTGCTGCACAGGAAGTTTGGGCTGTCAGTCTGTACCAGGCCTCTGGGGGGCGCCGTGCTGCGCTGCTGGTAAGACCTGCCCTCCGGCTCTACCAGCGGACGGCTGCAGGATGGAGTCGGCCTGCATTTCACCACAGGATCTGCAGGAAAGCGTCACACAGACAGAAATGAGTTGTTTTCTTCTTCATCTCTGTAGTTCCTCTGACATGTTCGCTCTGTCTGTCTGGTGGTTTCATTGGAATCAGTGAATATCTCAATGTATGGGGAAGGAACAGGAAAGAAAAAACAATCTTAACTAACTAACTAATAAAGTTAATAAGATCACTTTATTTTCATGCTTAAAAGGGAAAAAAAACAACACTTTATTTAGAGAACATTTAGATTAAGACCAGATTCTTTTTGATGATTTTTTTATGCTTAAATGCCTCAAATTTATCTCTTTCATTATTTCTTTGCAGTTTCTTTCTTTCTGTGTTCCTTCCTTCTATTTCTTACTTTCGTTCATTTTCATAACAATCTTTCTTTCTTTCTTTCTTTCTTTCTTTCTTTCTTTCTTTCTTTCTTTCTTTCTTTCTTTCTTTCTTTCTTCTGAATGCCAACTGTTGTTTATTAAATGTATATAAAAATGTTTTCATAAATGTGCTTTGTGGAAAACTAGAGCTGCTAAACTGTGTTTCATTGCTTTAAAGCAAGAATTTTACCTTCAACATGCTATTTTTTTTTAACTCTTTTTTTAACCTTTCAGACTCTTAGACACAATTTTTTTTTTTGGTGTCATTTCATTATTAAAGACCATCTGGTATTAATACTAAAGTGTTTATCAGAAACAAATGAAATGTGTCATTGTTTGTGGAGAACGGTGTTTTGTCGGAACGTGTAGAAAACTGCAAAGTAAAAATAAATGCTACCATTTATCCTAAAAACGGAGGACTTTCCGTAAAGAAAAAACGACTCGTCATGTTTCCGTTAACAAAACTACAATTCCCGGCAGGCATCGCTGGTTATGACGTCATCACCCTCAGCCCGGACTGAATATAAACAGACGCTGAACTCCGCGGCACGAGCATCGTTTTCTGGAGAATTCCGGTGAGGCTTTTGGAGCTGCAGGCTCGTTTTTGCGTCCCTGCAGCCTCTTTCCTCCTCTTCCTCCTCCTCCTCCTCCTCCCGCGGTGTTCGGCGTCGTTGTCTCGGGCTTTGTGCTGCTCTCACCGCAGTGTTTGAATAGGAGGGCTCAGCGCTGCTTTCTCATTCAGATCGACTGCCGGAGGGGAAGTGAGTGCGGTCAGACCACCTGTCCGACTGTTAGCAGCTCTCCACACACGATCTGCCTCTTTATCTGATCGGCTATCTTGTTATCTTAAGCCCGGTGTCTTTTTTTTTTTTATTCCTCCAAGCTGTTGTTTGGTGTCAATGGCGGCAACCCAAAGCTGTTAAAACTACATTAAACTGTATTTGTGTTTTATAGCTTAACAAAACACACTCCAAACCACTATACTAAGATTTTTTTTTTTCTTACACTTTTACCAGCAGAGCAAATAAATTCCTTGTTTCTTTACCCACATTCAGTGGCTCATGTGTATTTCTACATGCTGTAGATCAGGGGTGTCAAACATAAGGTCAGTGGGCCAAAACCGGCCTACAAGAGGCACCAAACCAAGCAAATGGTAGAAAGTTCTAAGAAAATATTGATTTAAATAAAAGAATCTTAAGAGTGGCAACACGACGGCACTAGCCTCAAAGAAACACACACACTTCCAATCACACGAAGGGGCAATTTCACCGATTAACCTCACATACATGTTTTGGACTGTGGGAGGAAATCTGAAGGAAACGCATGGGAAGAACATGGAGACTCCACACAGATGGGCCCGACTGGGATTTCAACCCATGACCTTTTTCAATGTGACGAGAGAGCGCTGACTGGAGATGATCCAGGTCACAATGAACTCACATTCTGGTGCAGCTGCTGGTGATTTGTGACATTTACACTGATTGTATATGTTTAAACAATCGTTATGAGTCTATATATAAATATATTTGGGCTGTAACAGGTTTTTTTTTTAAAGTATTTTTGCTGGATTTGAACTGAAATAATCAATCCATCTTCTGTAGCACCTCATCCAGTTGAAAGTAGCAGGTTATATTCGGAGACGCAGTCACACTGCATGTTATTCTACAACAGGAGTAATCTATAACAGCCAGGAGTAATAATAAGGATTAAACTTGGATAAATCCGACATTTCAACACATTGAGTTGTGAGTTGGTGTGATGTGATGTTTTGTTTGCCCTCAGGGGGTTATGAGCAGCCCGATGGCCGGTTCTGCTGCCTCCGCGTCTAAAGATCGTCCAGCTTCCAGGACCAGTTTCATCCCAGAGCTACAGAGCATGATGTGAGAGACACACACACACACACACACACACACACACACACACACACACACACACACACACACACACACACACACACACACACACACACACACACACACTGACACACTGACGGAGAGAAGGAGCCTCACCCCAATACAGCATGGAACTGCTGCTGCTGAACAGACTGTTTGACGCCATCGAAGCCTGTTTGACACACACACACACACACACACACACACACACACACACACACACACACACACACACACACACACACACACACACACACACACACACACACACACACACACACACACACACACGATGATAAGAGTTCTCACGAGTGAAATTCACACACAAACATATTTAAAAAAAATAAAATAAAATTGGCATTTTTATTTAATGTACACACAAAATATTACATACAAATAAAAGCAAATTATCTTTCGGTGAAATTTGAATCAGTTGTATCCAAATTAAGGAGGAAACATTTTCCTGAAGAAATTTTAAGATAAATAAGTGTAGGGTAAAACTTTTAATCATTTAATTAAATTCATTAAAGATACAGATACATTAAAGTGAGTAAATAAGTAAATGTTAGTGTGAAAATCGTTAAGAGTTTCAGACTATATATTGAGGATTTATCTCGTATGACAGAGTGAAAACTTCAAACTAGAACAAGATTCTGCTTTTTCACAAAGATTAATCCCCGACGTCTTTGACAGTGATTGTTTATATTTGTGATGTGGTTAAAGCTCCGTGACGCAGATTCATCCTCTCACACTGTCTCACTCCGCTGACGTCACACCAGATTCCTCACAACATTAATCAGGACTTTTTGAGCGTTAGAAACTCTGATGAATGGAAAGAAAATAATCTATCAGCAGATAGTAAAATAAAAAACATGCAGATTATTTTGGGCTGTTCAGGAAATTTGATGCAATAAATTTACATTTAAACGATTTCAACAATCAGCCATTTCACTCCCTAAATATTCCCTCTTTCTAATCAAATTTCCATTTTTCTTAATGTTTAATATTTAACTAGTTGTTGACTTATGTTTGACTGTTATTACTAATCCAGAAAAGAACAAGCAGACACTTTTTTAAGGGTGTTATCAATACAGTTTGTTCAAAGAGAGTCGACTTTATTCATGGAGAACATTTCCGCAACAAAAGTAGTGAATGATTGTGAGATTTTATAAAAAAAAATTCTTAAACAAAGAGAAATAAGAAACACTATCAGTCGTTAATTATTAGATCTGACAGTAATCATTGATAACCAGTCTCACTTTGTCAGCCAAACTTATATAAATATATAAAATAAATGTTTATTTAACATCTCATGGAAGAAAAAAATAACTTTTCGTGTCGAATAAACACAAAATCTATAAAATGTTCGTTTTTAATACGATAAGAATCTCTATTTTAGTCGTCCGTCATAATAATCTCTATATCTTTTGTTTTAGAGTGAAAAAACAAAGAAAAAAGTCATTTTAGGATGAATCTGTGGAACGATTATTACGAGTTAGTTTCATTTTGAAGACTAAAAATAGAAAATCATTGATGAAAATGATCTTTTTATTGCTGTTCTAAGATCATTTGAGATAATAAACTCAAAAACTAAGGATATGGAAAATCTTGCTTTGAAAAAAAGTTTTTTCTGCTTGTTGGATTTCAGTTGGTCGTCACATGTCAAAAGATGTTTAGAATTTTTGTGTGTGTGTATGTATGTGTGTGTGGGCGTGTGGGTGTGTATGTGCGTGCCGGCTGTGTTCAGGTACTCACCTCCTGTTGTGTGTGTGAGGTTTTGTTGTTGTCGTTGGTGGTCAGAGAGGCTGAAACCAAACTAAACCCCAAAACCTAAAAAAGCCAACCGTGAGCCTGAAGTTCACCTCCGAATCTGAGGCCAGACGAGCCGCCCGCAACCCCAAACCAAAGCCGCCCGCTCACCTGCGTGACTGACAGCCGCAGACAGCCAATGAGAGCGCAGCGGGCGGGAGGGGGTGTCAGGTGTGTGTATGTGGTGCAGAAGATAAAAGAAGTGTGAGCAGAAAGAAGGAAGGAAGGAGCTTCAGGATGTGGCTTCAGGTGAGGTCTGCTGTCCTGGAAGTGGCTTCGAGGGATGCAAATTGAGGTTTGACCAAAGTGTGTGTGTGTGTGTGTGTGTGTGTGTGTGTGTGTGTGTGTGTGTGTGTGTGTGTGTGTGTGTGTGTGTGTGTGTGTGTGTGTGTGTGTGTGTGTGTGTGTGTGTGTGTGTGTGTGTGTGTGTGTGTGTGTGTGTGTGTGTGTGTGTGTGTGTGTGTGTGTGTGTGTGTGTGTGTGTGTGTGTGTGTGTGTGTGTGTGCGTGCGAGGCACACAGACCTGATCTGCATGTTTGATGTGCTTGTGACAGGACTGAGAAGTTGTGAATGGCGTCTGTGACTGGAGGATCAAACCAGTGAAATCTTGAAGAAAAAAAGCTTCATTCCTCAGAAGTTCCCCAACATCTGGAGACACATGTGGCTCTTTGGCTCCATCGCGGCTCCCCGGAGCTTTTACTGAATTACATGCACACAAACATTTTAATCTTAATCTAATTGGATTTGTCAGAAACATGATCAAGAAAAGAATTTTCTCTCCAAGCTAAAAGTCAAAACCTCAGCTGAAATAGCTAAAAACTGCTTAAAAACAAACATCTGTAATGGTTAAAACGCTTAAAAGAAAAATGGCGAAAGATACCGTAATTCTATTTTTATACAACGGATCTGTAAAGTGTTTAAAACTACTAAAACTGTAAGAAAGAAAAAGATACTAAAACTACAAAATAAAAAAATCTTAAACAATAAAAAAAGCTAAACTGGCTAAAACTATTTACGGTTTTAAAAACATTAATGAATATGCAAAAAAAAAAAAAAGGCAAAACAACTAAAATGACAAAAAAAATTTTTTTTTAAAATTGACAAAACCATTAAAACTGTTTTTTAAATGGTGATAAAATTAAAAGTAAAACAGCTAAAATAATAAAAAAAAAAAAAAGTGATGTCTTGATGATGAGCGGACGAAGAGAAGAGACTTTGGATTTGAGGAGTTTAATTCGATGAAATAAAATAAAAAATGCTCAGTAAACTAGTGGAAATGTGTTTTACATGTTGAGCATCTGTGAGAAGAAACAAAAAACTAAAATCATGTTGCATCGTTTTGTTATTTCTATGTGTACATACGTCACGCTTAAGCTCACCCCGACTCCTCCGAGGTACATAAACGATCCACCACAACACGAGACTCCCACATAAAGAAGGTGTGTGTGTGTGTGTGTGTGTGTGATTACCAAACCGCCGTGAGGTCAGAGACGATGTACCCCAGAGACATCGAGTCGAGAGACCAAACCTCACCTCCCCCGACGGCCAATCGAGTGAGAGGAGTAAAAGAACCCGCTGTCCAAGAGTACAATGGTTACAGTGAAGTACAAGGCAGTGTGATCACAATCAGATCAATACATAATGCAATACTGGCGCCCCACTGAAATCCAACAGAACAAATCAGAGAAAGATAAGAAAAAAGTTTTCTTTATCCTTCGCTGTAATAACAATAGTTTTATATATTTTTAATCCAAAATAGTAAAAAAAAAAAAAAAAAAAAAGCTTTATTTAAACCCGTCAAAAGGAAAATAAACTAAGAACATCTCAAAACAACCATCAGTGACGTCTTCCCGGTGCAGTAAAGATGTAAACGCTGATGAAGACAACGTGTTGACTTTATCCACTGTCAGTGGGACAGTCAAACTAAACTCGTTTCTCGGTTCTCCTCTCGGTTCTCCTCTCGGTTCTCCTCCCGGTTATTCACCTCAACCCGCCTCTGCACAGAGACTTGGACCGCTCAAACTGAACACAGTGGAGTTCTATGTGTTCCGCAGTCCGTTCACAGTCGTGCACGCGCTCAGCCGCTGGACCATCGGAACAGAGTTTCTGACGCGCTGATGAATGTAAACAAAGTGTGTGTGACTGTGTGTGTGTGTTTTGAGGTTTGCTCTGGGAGACGCTCGCAGGCCTCTGCACGAGACGGCGGCCCTGGTGGAGGACATCGTGCACACGCAGCTCATCACCATGGTAACACACACACACACACACACATTCTTGTTTGATCTCTCACACACCGCGGCATATCAATATAGCCGCAGTCCCACCGTGCTGTGTGTGTGTGTGTGTGTGTGTGTGTGTGTGTGTGTGTGTGTGTGTGTGTGTGTGTGTGTGTGTGTGTGTGTGTGTGTGTGTGTGTGTGTGTGTGTGTGTGTGTGTGTGTGTGTGTGTGTGTGTGTGTGTGTGTGTGTGTGTGTGTGTGTGTGTGTGTGTGTGTGTGTGTCAGCTCCACCAGGCCTGTGAGGGGGCGTCGCTCCGAGGATCCAGGGTCATTTCAGCCGAGGACATTCTGTTCCTGATGAGGAGGGACAAGGTGCAGGACACACACCCCCCCCCCCCCCCCCCCCCCCCCACCCCGACACACTGAACTCCATATAGGAATATTGTTATTTGTTTATTTATTTGTTAAATTGTATCATGAAAAGTGACGTCATTTCCACGTCAGGACGTAAATAAAGTCCCTCATGTGACGGATGCTTGGAAACATTTGGATTAAAGTCTGTTTAACTGATTCCAGATTTGATTGGAGCAGCTCTGTGAACCTTCACCTTTACTTCAATTTAATGATAAAAACAAACATATTTCTTCTTTTCTCCTCGCTGCTGCTGCTGCTCACTCATTCTCATGGAGTTCTCTCTTTGTTCTTTCGTTTCTTCAAACCGAATCTTTTTCTTCTTGTTTCCTCAGAGGAAGGTGGCGCGATTACTGAAATATCTCCAGTTCAGGGATTATAAATCCAAACTGCTCCGAAGTCTGGAGGATGAAGAACCTCAGCAGGAATCAGGTTTGTTCTTTACGCCCACTCTCTCTTCTCTTTTACATTTATTTATCAGGTTTGTGGTAAAGTAACTTTAATCTCGCCTCGCCTTTCATGACTCAAACGTTCAGTTTGTTGGAGTATAAAATCACATCATTAAATGTTTTAATGCATCTGATCTTATTAACGCTTGACTGATACATGTCTCCTTCTCTCTCTCTACATATATATATCTATCTAGACAGGTGGGCCGGCGGCGGTGGCGGCGGTGGCGCCCAGCGAAGGCAGCGATTGGCTCAGGACTTCCTGGTGTGGATGGATCAGACGGGCGAGCTGCTGACATTAGCAGACCGACAGGAAGTGGATCCGGTCAAACAGGAGAGGCTGGAGGTCAGAGGTCGTCATGGAGATAGAATGACATTTAGAATGCCATCGATGATGATGATGATGATGATGATGGCGGCGGTGGTGGCTCTTTATTTTCCAGCGTTTGGAGCGTCAGACTCGGACGATGGACCCGGCTCAGTACTCGGAGTTCTGTGAGAGTCGCCAGCTCAGCTTCGGTAAGATTGTCTCAGATTAACATCGCGGTGTCACGACGCTCCGCCCTCTTCCTCACCGCGACTCTTCCTCACCTTCCATCTGCAGCTAAGAAAGCCTCCAAGTTCCGGGACTGGCTGGACTGCAGCAGCCTGGAGCTGAAGCCCAACAGCATCGCCATGGAGATCCTGTCCTACCTGGCCTATGAGACGGTCGCCCAGGTAACGGCTCGCCGTCCACGGCGTCTCTTCTGCTTCCCGTGATGTTTGTCGTCCGTAAAAAACAAACAAAAAAAAAATGGTTTTGTGTCGGCAGATCGTGGATCTGTCCCTGTTGGCGAAGCAGGAAATGACGCCAAAGACCAATCCCATCAGTCACGTGATCTCCGCCAGCTACATCCACTACAGCACACACACCGAGGTACGCACCCACACACACACACACACACGCACACGCACAGTTTTTCTTCTGTAAAAGACCCCAACGAACGTCTGCCCTTCACCAGGTGAAGAAGGATCCGGACTCTCCTGAGGCCACGCCCCCTTCAACTCCAAGCTCCTCCCACTCGGCAAAACCTGTCCTGCAGGGCAACGGCAGTCTGGATGGGCGGGCGAGACAGAGGAAGCGCAAAAAGGTATGCGTGTACGCGTCTCATCACGCACACCAAGACCAAGAAATCGACATCATCTCCGCTCCCTTCATAATCATCTGAACGAAAAGAACAAGGAATGTTAACTTAAGATCAACGAAGCCTTATTTTCAGTAGTTTTGCAAAAAAAAAAAAAAAAAAATTTCTCTTGAGCGCACCTGAACATAAGCTGCAGCCAACGTATTTAAAAGAAAAGTCGAAGTTACGTGATGCACCTGAACGCACCACCCATGTAGCTCATTAACCCCTAAAAATCTATAAATTATCCGCGGCGTTCAAAGCGTGCGATAAAAGTAGCGGCTTATAGTCCGGAAATTACGCTAAACATGAATTTTTTGCTGACATTTTTTTCCCTCTGTGTGAAAAATGAAGTTCGTTCAAGGTTATGAAAGGAGATTTAAAGGGTTTTGTTTGTGTGTGTGTGTGTGTGTGTGTGTGTGTGTGTGTGTGTGTGTGTGTGTGTGTGTGTGTGTGTGTGTGTGTGTGTGTGTGTGTGTGTGTGTGTGTGTGTGTGTGTGTGTGTGTGTGTGTGTGTGTGTGTGTGTGTGTGTGTGTGTGTGTGTGTGTGTGTGTGTGTGTGTGTGTGTGTGTGTGTGTCAGAGCTGTCCAGCTGCAGTGGAGCCGCCGAGCGGAGCCATCCAGCCCTGTCACATCAGAGAGGCCATCAGGAGATACAACTACAGACACACGGTATGTACACACACACACACACACTAACTATTGCCACTCCACTTCTCATCTGAACCTCTTAGATAACCCGATGTCCTCCTGGCTCCGCAAGGCCGACAATCCAGACACCACGTCCCGATACGAGGCCAGTCCTAACAAAACACAGGTCACACCGATACAGGTCATAAAAGATGCAATAAAAGGTCAGATAGATTTTCAGTGCTGCGGGAAGAAGACTTTCAATAGAGCACAGGAACTTCTTAAGGCACTAAAATCCTAAATACCGACTAGTTTTCACCGTCACGGGGTTAAAATTAAACTATATTGAAGCTGCACAAAGTGACACATTTAACAGCAACACTGTCGTTCGTGTCCATCCAGTTTATTTTGAAAATACCGTAATTTCCTGACTATTGAGTGCACTTGAATATAAGCCACACCGACGAGCTTTCAAAAGAAAGCTCAGAGTTATGTGATGCACCTGAACGCATCACCCATGTATTGGTTGCATGAAGCTCGTTAACCAGTAAAACGCTATAAATTCGCTGAGTCATTTGTTTGTGCAGCAGGGCTCAAAGCATATAGGCCAGAACGTTAGTCGGTGCCTTCACATTGTAAATAACGTGAACACTTCCGCCACATCACACGAAGGGCAAATATTTCAAAAATAGATGTTTGTATGTAACTTTACTAATTCAAAAATGTCAATTGAACAGATTTGATTCCTTCTGTTTAGAAGGTTGAAATGCTGAGCAGACTCCCGTCACTTCCAGGATTCATTTTATTTTACATTTCGGCAGAAAAAAAACCCCACTTTATTATGAGTCAGTGTGTTCGTGACTCCCGCCGTGGGAAAGCTGCTGTTATCAGTAAACAGGGAAAGTTTTCCCAAAAGAAGCATTAATCTCTCTGTGGTTTGGTTTCTTGCTGCCGGGGACACATGCAATTAAAAGAAAATTTATCTTGGTTAAACTTGTCCCCAGACTTAGTTGGTGACTCACCAAGACAAATGATTATCTTGAGCCAAACTGGATAGAAAGTTGTTGTTTTTTTACACATGATAAAGCAGTAAAAAAAATGAGAAACTAACTTTCGTTGTCTTTTCATTTCAGAGTGCTTACTGTAAGAGTGGGATGGCTTTCCTGGCCTGCTGAGGATCCTGCTCATGTTTTTCATATTGTTTTGGTTCAGTTTCTTTTAATAAAAGTTTCTATTTCCTGGACACTGTTTTGATATAATCTAAGAGTTCTGTTTAAAAGACATGCAAGAGATGGAAAAAAAATAAGTTCCCAAGTGTTGAAAAGAAGCTTTTATTGGTCACAGATACAGAACACATGAAATTCTACAGAACATGTGACAGGTAACACACGGCTGGAGGTTCAATACGACGACTTTGTTTTTCCAAGCTTGGTACGATGAGTGTGTGTGTGCTGCTCAGAATTTCTGGGTGCTGTTGAACAGCGCCTCCCTCTCCATCAGCAGCTCTCCGTATCGCTGCTGAAGCTCTCGCTCGCGCTCCATCTGCCGCCCCACGTCCTCCCGCAGTGCCTGAAACACAAACAAATCATCCATTCAAAATTTACATTGACAATATAAGAAAAAGCATTTTTCACATTTTAATTGTGATGATTACAAAATAAAGTAAGATTTTCATGACAAGAAAAAATATATAAATTTGTTCCTTTCAAAGCTGGAGCAA
This sequence comes from Lipophrys pholis, assembly GCF_963383615.2. Lineage (NCBI taxonomy): Eukaryota > Metazoa > Chordata > Actinopteri > Blenniiformes > Blenniidae > Lipophrys > Lipophrys pholis. Next base: position 26,220,661 of record NC_137642.1, read on the forward strand.
GCAATTCATGATGGCGAGCTATATACACATGTTTTGAGTGTAAAAGCAGAACCGTCACCTCTTGTCTCCGGGGAATGGCCGTGTCTTCCTGCTTCTTCAGCTGAGAGAAGGTCTGGAGCTCTGTGGCTGCTTGCTCCACCTGGTGGACAAACACAAGAACAGCAGTTTTACAGAAAGCGTGACGTTTCATTCAGTGAGTAATAGATGCAGCGTGTGCAGTACCTGTTCCCAGAGTTCACTGTGCTGCTTCAGGAGTCCCAGCGCTCGTGATTGAAAGCCTCCCAGCAGGATCTTCAGCTTCTTCTCCAGCTTGGCGGCTCTCCGGGCCTCGGCCGTCATGTGACCGCGGTTCACCTGCAGGAGCCACGGAAACGAATTCAAGAGGTGCGACGGAGAGAAAACGGCACAAGAGCTTGTGCGTGTGTTTTATGAACCTCAAGTTTTTTCTCCAGGCTCTCGATTCGGTCCTTCTTTGACGCCAGGTTGGCTCTGGTATAGCGGTTCTGTCCAGGGAGATACAAGACCTGCAACAGGAGAAGGAGACACACAAGTACACCTCTGATGAAATAAATTGTTGAGTGGCAACCAAAGAAAACCACCTCGCTTGTCTGGGATGCTCACCTGTCCGTAACACTCCTCCCACACCTGGCTGTAGGCTTCCATGCTGAGGTCACCGTGGCCCATCCCCCCCTTCACCACCTCCATCTCCGAGGCCAGGATCGCCTTCGCCTGTTCATCAACACACAACGTCCTGAAAAACCCAAAACCTCACGTCCGACCGTGGCTCATGACGTTTAGTGGAATGATTGACACTCGTGCTTTTTGCAAAAATATTAATAATAAAAAAGAAAAGCTGGGGATGAGAAAAAGCATTTGCTATGAGCTCAATGTTCAGATGGTTACAAATGACCCGAGTATGAATGAGAAAAAACTAAAACATCACAGAACGACGACAAAAATGGCTTTTCTGTGAGAAAAAACAGGATGTGTGTGTGTGTGTGTTACCCGCTCCATGTCCTCCGTGCTGACGGGCTTGTATTGGTGCGTTTCCAGGTAAGCGATGTGCGAGGCGTTGTTGGACGTGGAGGCGGGGCCTCTGGTCTTGCCACGCTGTGGCTGATTGGCCGCGCTGCCCGACGGGTGGTGCATGCAGTCGTGGTGCAGCATGGTGATCATCTCCTGCTTGATGAGCTCCTCGGCCTGCTGGAGGTCCGACAGCGGCTCCATGGAGGTGGGACGCAGCACCGACTCGTTCACCTGCATGCACACATACAGGACGTTGATATGTACTGATGGAGGAAACGTGTTGCCGAGCTTTTTAATACTAGACTACAATTTAATCCTAGGTGTTGATACAGATTAGGGCTCGCCGATTTTTTCTTCTCTCAATGAACTTAAAAATGACTGCAGACATCTGATATATTGTCAAAAGTGCAACTTTATTGCTCTGAGCTAAAATGCATATAAGCAATTCCAAAATAAAAAGTAGATGAGGTCAAAAGTGCAACAACAACTACGGAAACCCAGAAGGAAGGTAGAACGGAACACGAGAAATGCTGAAAAACTGTGGAGGGAAAAAAAACCCTTGAAGTTGCTAAATCTTTTTAAGGTACAAATTCGATAAATTGATTTTTTGCCCAATACAGATGAAAACTGCTGACAACACAAACTAGATAAAAACCAAAACGTTATAGACAAATAATATAAATGACGTTTAAGTGGCTGACGGCGTAAAAACCTTCTCAGTAGGAGTGAATATGTTCATTGAGGAGGTTAGAAGTTGGTTGAAATAAACAATCCACACGTTGGCTTAGGAAGATGTGATTATTTACACGACGACAGAAAGAGTGAAGCAGTGAAGCACGGCTGGAGAGTCAACAAATACCTCAGTAGGTCTGGGTAGATTCCTCTGAACGGGAGTGTGTCGCAGCTTCAGCTCCTTTTCTTTCTCTGCGTCCCGCTGAGCCTAACAAACAAACAAACAAACAAACAAACAAACAAACCTTTATTCACACTGCAGACAACCAGACGAGATCTCTCCACCATCACTCCATTCATACCTGCTTGCGGGCCTCGATGTCGGCCGAGTCCTCGATGAATCCCGTCTCCGTCTCCGTCTCCTCCAGTTCCTTCTCTGCGTTTTCAGGAAGAACGATCTCGAAGTCGTTCTTGGGGACGGGGAGCATCATGAGGCCTTTCCTCAGCCGCTGCTGGGATTGTCTTTCCTGAGAAGACCGGGACAAACTTTCACCGTTTGACTTCTTACTGGAGTCATTACATGTTCACGTATGTGTGTGTGTGTGTGTGTGTGTGTGTGTGTGTGTGTTTACCAGCTGTTTAGCTATGAAAGGGTCACTCAGCTGCTCCTCACTGTTGATGTTCAGTTTGTCCCTCAGCGGCGTGCGGCCCGGGGTCGAACCCGGGGTCACAGCGCTCCGCGGGGTCATTCCACCGGCACCCTGAGGGGTCATACCCTCCGACCCCTGACCCGGTCCGGGTGTCCTGCAGGTGGCGGAGGGAGAAAGTGTGTTCAACAGGTGGGTCAGCTGGGAAGAAGCAGCGAGATGATGAAGGCCGGCCTCGCTACCTGAAGGGCGTAGTGAGAACCGTGTTGGGCGTCTGGATCTGCTGCGGCTGCGGCGTCACGCCACTGAAGTCGCTCTCGTTCAGTGGCGTGTTGAGGCCCCCCTTCAGAGGAGTGTCGATGTTGGTCAGAGCCATCAGGTTCTGGGCTTCCTGAGAACAGAGACACGGGAAATATTACCAGGAAATGATCACCTGCTGATCATCTTCATGCTGAAGAAGGACGAACAGAACAGAACAGACCTGCAGTATCCTGTCCTGTACAGCAGGGGTCCTCGGAGTCCGCAGCCCGGTCGCCATGGTGTTGGTGACGCTGTACTCCGACAGCAGGGTGGAGGAGGCTGAGTTTGCACTCTCACTCTCCTCAGCGGCCTGGCGGGCGACCTCGCTGGCCACGCCCAGTTTGACGACTTCCTCCAACTCGGCGTCGCTGATCTTTGAATCAAGTGAAAGTAAAAGACTAAATCCAGCGTTTCTTCACGGCACGTCGATCCACTGAGACGATGCACGAGTAGCAGTGGTTACCTGAGGTGCAGGCAACACCAGTTTGGAGCGTTTCTTGGTGAACTCGGCGACGCCGCTGGTCTGCAGGATGGCGGACGGCAGGTCACTCTCTTTCTTCTTCTTTATCTTCTGTTTGTCTTTCTTCCTCTCCTTCTCCTCGCGCTCGCTGCAAACAGGAGAGATTTACGAACAGAGACTGTCAGTCCTCTAATCGAAGCCGGTGAGCTTCATTCTAAATATGAAGCCAAACACTGAAGCATTTTAATGCCATTTGAACTCATCTTAACCAGATGCAGCACCTTATCGTTCCTAAATCCTCATAAAGTCAAAACATCATGAATATCAGCTGCTTCAATGAAAAAGAAAGAAAATTTATTCAAATATTAACCTTTACGGATCACAGTTATTATTGTGAGTTTATCAGACATTTTCTAAATTACTTCCCCCCACCTTCCAGTAGAGGGCAGTACTACGCCATTACAATTTTCTGTCCCAAAGTACACCAAATTTAACTTCAGTGGCAAAATTACAAATAATAAGGTAAACAAGACTTAAATTAATTCACTTTATGCGTCATAAAGCTGAAATATATGAAGGTTTTAGTGTTTGAATTGAACCGTGCTGAAAAAAAAGGATTCATTTGTAGAAATTTAGGTGTGTGTGTTACTGACTTGCGTAGCTCGCCGTCCAGGTGCTGCTGCCGGAGCCGTTTGAAGTTTGGCTCCACAGCGTCGTACTGCTCCATGCTGGTGTCATAAAAACCCTTCAAACACACAACGTGGAGGAATTCAGGCACTGTGCTGGTCACCAATCACGAACAATCACAAGTAACAGGGTGAAATAGAGCCGAGGCCCGTGGTTACCGATGCAGGTTTCTTCTCGAAGGGGATTTCAGCGTTGTAGTCCACTCCTCTCTTCTTCTTCCTCTTCTTTTGGACAGCGATTCCCGCCGCCCTCAGCTCTCTGCGTTTCTGCAGAGCGGCCAGTCGTCTGCAGCAGGAGGAGTCCAAACAACAACGGTTTCATTTGAACTGCTGTCGGCTGGATATACCTGAGGTTCTCAGTCTGTGGTTACCTGGCTTCCTCCAGCTGCTTCTCTCTGGCCTTCCTCTTGGCTTTCTTGCCCTGAGTGTTGGCCAGACGAGCTCTGGCCTCTGATAACATCTCCAGCTCATCTACACAGTTAAGAGGAATAGAGGAGCAGTGGTCAGCGATTTTGTTAAACGTGCTTGATGAGACGATGAATGCACTGGAATCATGAAGTGTGAATTTTCACTGCACCTTCGTCCATGTCCACAGGGTCGGGTCTGGCTGGTTTGGTTTCAGGATTCGGGTCGATTTCTCCTGGTTTTAGCTTTCTTGGATCATCACCCACTTCTTCCTCATTGTCTCTTTGTGCTGCTTTGTCTCTACAAACACACAGTTGATGTAAATACATGCAAAGAAGCGCTCTAACTTGTGCTGTGAAATCTAAAACGTAGGAGTGGAAAAAGTGTATTGAAACCATACAGGAGGTATTCGTAATGCTCCAGGCACTGGGCCGCGGTGCGTCCGATGATCGGAGCGATGGTTCTCCACTGAGTCGGCATCAGCTTGGCCAGGTGAAGAAGCTTCTCCTCCTCTTCTCTCGACCATTCTGTCTTCTTGATACTCGGGTCCAACCACTCGTACCTACAGACACAAAATAAGTGCAGACTCTAAACGAATTGCTGCACAACTGCTGTTCGTATGTGTGCGTTAACAGCGTCAGGCTCTTCAACTCTTTGGAAGAAGAAGCTGGATGGTTGGTTGGTCTGACATGACTATGCAAGATTGTACAATGGCTCTGATTTTGTAGTTGTGTTTTGTCCCATGAACTCGAGTGAGACGTGAAATTGAAGTGTAGACTCCTGGTTAACGGGCTTGACACTCACCATCTGGCTTTACACTGTTTGGCTGACTTGCGGTGCAGCAGGGAGGCGATACGAGACCACTGGTTTTTCCCATATTTCATTACCGCAGCCTTGAGGATCTCATCCTGGATGAATGAACCGGAATCACACAGAAATATAACAACAGTTGATCATTTTATTCACGTAGTGTGTGTTAAATAACATAATTGTTGACAGACGCTTCAGTCCGTTCGCTTCGCTGCAACTTTGAACATCTACTAATCCATATAAATGTCAAAACGACTTAACACCTTAGACATGTACCGCAACTATATAAAGAAATGAGTCTCTCTATACGAGTTAACTGGAGTAAATCTAGCTTTTAGCTTCATGCTAACTCGAACCAATGGGTTTATAGTGGGAAGAGCTAGCACGTTAGCCATGTAAACACGTACCTCCGTGTTGCGCCAAACGCCTCCTTTAATCATAATTCGCGGCATCTTGGCTGCGTGTTAGCGTCTCCCCTGTCAGATAAACGTTATTTGCCGATTTTCAGCCAGTTATTTCAACCAAAAAGCGTTGACTTCGTGGCATTAAAGTGTAAACTTCGCACGACTGTCCGCGCGCTGCGAGTTTGCGACACAACGCAATGGCTCCGCCGAAAGGAATTGTGGGTATTGTCCCGGTATTATGTCGTCATCGACGTCCTCGTCGATTTATGGCTCCATTCAAACTAAACCTTGTGCTTATAAACGTATCAAAGATTATTATTATTATTATTATTATTATTATTATTATTATTATTATTATTATTATTATTATTATTATTATTATTATTATTATTATTGTTGTTGTTATATAAAAGCACATTGAAACATGTTGGGAAGAATCTTGGAGTTCCATGGGTTTCTGTCATAGGACCCATACTTGTCCACATTGTACATATGCTTCTTGTGGGGAAAACATATGAAACACTACATTAGCTTTAATTGCTATGTGGATGATGATACACAAACCTACAGAACCAGATCACACGGTTCAGATTGTCAAACTGAAAGCTTGCCTAAGAGATAAATGATTGAATGAACCGTCATTTTCTGCTCCGGAACCCAGATAGAATACAAGATATTATAATTGACCCCAGACACCTTAGAGAAAAAATATATGGACATATAGTCATAACTGTGACCCAAGGCACCTCTGTGAAAAACTAGAGGTTATCTTTTTCCAGAACTTTTCTTCTTACTCTCATGTGAAGTGTCCTTCTCTGTCTTTTCTATATCCAACTTTCACCCAATTTTTTTTTTACCATGTTTGTTTTTCATTCTTTTTATGGCACTCATTACAACACAACAACCTGGTCATTTCATTGTGATTATTTCAGAAAACATTTTGTGATGTGTCAATTCAGATTAAAAGCATTTGACTTTCTGTAAACGAATGGCCTGTGAACATTGTTTGGCTTAAGCACTGTTTTTTAATAGTTTATTCTATTTTCATGTCAAATCAGGTGAAATAACTGGAAGGAAAGTGCTTTAGCAGAACAAAGGGAGTAACTATCTTGACTTAATTCTGCATTATGTGATTGCCATCAATGTATAATTGTTGGTTTGAAAACACAGGAATGAATGCAGAAGTCACAGGATAATGTCACTGAATATATTGTATGTATTCGCATAATCGGAACAAGGAGCCGGACATCAGGAGTGACAATGTTTTTATTTCAACTCTGCATCTGAGGTACATATTTACTGATTCCACACAAATGATACCAGGCTACATGTATGTTGTTCACACATTAGCACGACACAGAGAACACTTACATCACCATGACAGTAGACATGCACAAACAAGGCAGTGACCGGGGGGGGTCAGCGCGGGTGGCCTGAAAACAAAGAACCAACCAATCACGATGGGCGATATCACTGACTCGACGGGGGTGAGGGGAGGACGAGAGGAGAATGATGGAGGGGGGGGTGGGGGGTGGAAGAACCAGTGGGGAGAGGAAGTAAAGGTTATTAAAGGGGGCTAAATACCTAAAATATTAAGACAAACTGTAACACTGAGCACCATAATAAACAATAAATAATATTATATATATCTCATAAATAACATTTTTGATCTCTTTTCAGTACCATGTCCTTAAATCTCATGTAAGTTTCCCGTCACGTCGCGTAATTTAACCTCACCACAGTGGAAACACACACACGCACACGCACACTTTCTCGCCCACACACACGCCGTTTTCCTCCCACTCTCTGTAAGTACAACTTGAGTCCAGTGTTACAAGAGCGATACTGCAGGAGCGGGGGACACGGGGTCGTCTACAGGTGTTTAAAGGTGATGCTTAGCTCATTGGGGGGGGGGGGGTCACATGCAGACTGATATGTACAACTGTAAACTCCCTCCCTCTTTCCCCAAAACCTTCCCTCCATCTTTCTCTCGCCTCCACCCTGATCTGATTTTACCCCCCGCCCCTCCCTCAATCCCTCTCTCCCCCCGTCTTCTTGTCAACGCGCCTATTTCAGGTCCCCGGCGTCTCCCTGGATGGTCTTCTTGATGCGGAGCAGCATGGTGGTCAGCCACTGGTCCAGGCGGGACACGGAGTCGAAGTCCTTCACGGCCTCCGTGAACGCCTCGCTGTTCTGCTCCTCGTGTGCGTCTAGGAGTTTCTGTCACAGCCAAAACTCGGAGGGGTTACTTCCTCGACAAAGGCAAAGACACCGAACCATCCACAACATTATAACTGCCTGACGTATCTCACCTACCAACATTATGGCCATAAGAAAGAGAAAATCAGTGTCATTTACTTCACCTGTCAGCGGTCTTAATGTTATGGCCGATTGGTGTATGCTGATTTTATGTTAAGAGGAGGGTAATTACTTGATTTATTGTTGACTTGGAGGTTTAAGTTTGTCGTTTCTACTTTCATTTTGTTGCTGTTTGTTAATCTGTTTTAAATATATCCAAGCAGTTCGTATATCGGCAGAACATATGATCAATTAAAGTACTAACTTCATAAATAACGAGGAAATGTATGCATTTTAAATGAGTGAATGAAATGAAACTACCTTTAGCAGTTTCAGCTCTCTTGAGTCTGAGAAGGCTGGAAACATTTCCTCGTACTTCTCGATGGCCAGCTGAAACACACAAGGTCAAAGATTCAGCGTCAGGTGTGTGTGTGTGTGTGTGTGTGTGTGTGTGTGTGTGTGTGTGTGTGTGTGTGTGTGTGTGTGTGTGTGTGTGTGTGTGTGTGTGTGTTACCTTGGCATTCAGCTCATCCACTATGAAGTGACACAGTGACGCCTTGAAGAAATATTCTTTAGCGTTGTACTTCAACAGAGGATTGTCCATGGTACTCATTGCAACCTAAAAAACACACACACACACACACACACACACACACACACACACACACACACACACACACACACACACACACACACACACACACACACACACACACACACACACACACACAGGAACATGTCAAAGCTATTATATATTAATAGCATATTTCAGATTTTAAAAATAAACTTTGACCTCACTGGTTGAAGGTAAAATATAATTAACAGCCTTTTAATTTGAAAAACCATCATGGTGTTGTTGTTTTCTTGATGCTTCTCAGTGTGAAGCACGTTATTATTTTGACCTCAACACACATCATAGACACACATCACAATAAAAAATGGGGATCGAATTAGTTTTCAGGATTTGTTTTAAAAATACAGTTTAGATATAGAACACTTTCATCGATATTTACAGATTCTTAATTTATTTATTCTATTATGAAAGAAATTAAGACTCTTTGACTTTATGAAAATTCAACTATAATTCAAACATTTATGGATGCTTATGGATCTAAAAGATCAAAACACATCATTGAGAAATTATACAAAAGTTTTATGTGCACCAAAAAGAACTCAACAGACGATATTAAACGGCGCTGGGAGAAGGTTTGCATGTTCTAGTTTTATAATTTTATAAACGCCCTGGCCCTCAAATGTCACATGTTCATGCATAATGTTTGAAAATACCACACCAAAAAATTAAAAGTAAAAAAAAAAAAGGGTTACCTGCTCGTAGATCTCGATTGCTTTCTGGTACTGCTCCAGCTGAGCGCTGTAGTGACCCACCTTCAGGAGGCATTTGTTGGCTGAACTGAAACGTCATGCAGGGAAAAGAAGCTGCTTCAAAAATATATATATAGAAGATTTTTAATGTGTTATAAAGAAAAGAAAACATTAGCAGGGGACATGAAGAAAGAAAAAAACCCTCCTGTAATTGTACCTAAAAGACTTGAGATGAACTTATTAAAGACTCCTACTTGATTCCTTCAGACGGTGGTTTAGATCACAGTTTATGTCAAAGATTTTAATGTTTGCTCATCGCAATATCATAAAAGTCCCTCATAAAAAGAACATTTGGACTGATGATAATCAAACTCTAGTTGTTTATATTCATTACAGCCAATTTTTAAGATTTTTTTTTTTTTTTTTTAAAGTCCATTAAGTTTAAAAAGGTGACGGTATTTAGACATTTATACATTTTATTTAAGTTATTAAATATTCAAGCCACTGCTTGAGCAAAACTAAAATTTTTTCCTCTGCTTCAGTGAAACGTTTCAGCTGCCGACCCCTTCCAATCTTTGCGAGTTCAGCTCAAACCTGTTGGACTCCTCTCCCTTGTAGTAGTCTGCCGCCTGCTCGTAGTGAGCGATCGCCTGCAAACAAACGCCGCGTAAATCAGGACGAACTCAGCGCAAAGAAAAGACCAAAGACATGGGAGGGCAGTCTGTCACCTTCTCGATGTCCACCAGCTCGGACTCGTAAACCTCGGCGATGGTGATGTGATGTTTGGCTGCGATGGTGAACCGACCCTGTAATCACACACACACACACACACACACACACACGGATTAACATCCAAGATGGCCGCATGGCCGTCACTGTGTGTGTGAATTAGAGCCTTACCATGTCAGTGTAGATGTCAATAGCCTGATTTAAACAGTTGATGGCCTCTGGAAGGAGACAAGCAGGAAAGTTACAGGTTATAGGATCTTCTGAGAGAAATTAACGTTCTTCATTTTCACGTTCTTCCTCTGTGGCCGCCGACCCGCCGACCCGCCGACCCGCCGACCCGCCGGGTCTTATTCAGCCCAGAGAAGCAACGCGACGCGGATATGGACTTTCGTTTTAATCTTCCGGTTACAAGACGCTGCTTGTGAAATGCAGCGATAAGAGACCTGCTCACAGCGGCACACTGACTTCATCGTCTCACGCCGAATAACCTTAATCAGGTCTGCATTGGGTTCAACGTCTCTTGTTTCAGGGTGGAAAAGAAAGCAGCGAAAACTAGAACCACATTCAATAGTTCTCCTGTTTTAGTTTCCACTTTTCTTTCAGCCAGTTTTAGATCTGCTAATATGAGGTGACCAGTCTGATTTCCAGACTAATGGCTTTTCAAAGTTCAATAAATTGCCAGTCAATTTAAATAAATAAATCTGAGTTCATTAAATAAACTAGAGGAACAATCGGTAGAGCGCAGACCTTCGCCAACGACATATTTGTTTAAACCGAGTCAGCATCGCTACCATGATAGCCGTTAGCTCATAACGATGCTACCTAGGTACGTCAGGTCGCTATATCACTGTGTGAAACACTGAGGAGGGAGCGTCTCCATGGCAACAGACGATGATCTCCTTTGATCTTCTCCATGAGGTGCCTCTCTCGTCCGCTTTGTATAGGACACTTTTTTGCAGTTCGTTGAGATTTATTCGGAAACAGTTAGCCGTTAATGTCCTAAAATATCATCGATTGATCTTTGAACGATGACAAATCATCCCTGAAGATTTCATGCAATTCGGGTGAATAGTTGGTCACAGAAAGTTTGGTTGATCTAAGATGAGTTAATAGTGAGATGAACCAAGCTAGACTAAAGATAGATCAGATACAGTTATTGAAGATGAATTAAACTAAACTTAACCTCAATAAATAAAGATGATGTGATGTGATAGGAAGCAATGATTTTAGAATTGTTCTCCAAGTGAAAATATAGGAATGATTTGAATGCATTAGAAAGCTTTAGAGAGAGAGAGAGAGAGAGAGAGAGAGAGAGAGAGAGAGAGAGAGAGAGCGAGAGAGAGAGAGAGAGAGAGAGAGAGAGAGAGAGAGAGAGAGAGCCCCCACCCGAACCGATGTGCTCACCTTGTGGGTCGGCCTTCTTGTAGGCGTTGCCGGCGTCGACGAAGCTGGTGGCAGAGTCCAGTTTGTTCTGGAGCTGCATGTGGAGCCGAGCGGCCTGGCAGAACGCATTACCAGCAGCTGGAGACACACACACACACACACACACACACACACACACACACACACACACACACACACACACACACACACACACACACACACACACACACACACACACACACACAGAAATAAATTTTCTCGTTGTGCTGAATCTGCTGTTTCACTGCTCCTCGCTCTGCGGCACAGGATTCAGACTGTGGACACACAACAGGCAGCGGAGCCATGAAAACACACCCAAAACAGCTCAATCCTGCACAGATGAGCTATTATTGGCACATCTGTCCAATGTGGAGCAGACGCTGGCGTCTGACATAGATCCCGCTGCTGCTGGTTGATCGAGGGGCGTTTGCGTGGGAGTGTGTTTGTGCTGGTTTGTACGCCACGCCGCCGTGGGTTTTCACCCACCGCTCCAGTTCTTTGCCATCTTGAACATGTTGGCTGCTCTGGCGTAAATTTCACAGGCGTCCTCCACCTTGTGGTTCCCACTGAAACACACACAAAGGAGGAAACCGTCAAAAACAAACCAGTGGGTCTTCTGTTTGTCGGCCTTCCTCTCTTTCGCACGGCCGCACGGCTGCTCTAACCTCCGGTGGAAGAAGTGACCACGGGGGTCGACTGAGGGGGGAAAAACCCTGCAGGAGCAGACTTACAACATAAACACAGTCTTTCCTCATACGAGGCTTAAATCGGATGTTTTTCATTTGTGATGAGTCATTAGTGCCTCTGTGATATAAACAACCGTGACAAAGGTCAGTTAGGACGCTCACAAGTTACCCAGCGATGCTTTAAATCAATTATTGTGTCAGTTTGAGAGGATAGAAACTCATTGAAGTGTTCGTAGATAGATCGAGAGTCTAGTTGAAGAGTTTTCCCCTGGGGGATTTTATATATATATATATGGAATAGTCTTACTAACACCAGGTCAAACCACCAGGGGGTGATTGTGAAATTAAATTTAGAAAGTGCTCCTCCTTTTAAAGGTCACAGAAACTGGAATACTATATCTCCAGTTATCAGAGAACGCTCCACTTTTGTTGATTTTAAATAAACAGTACAAGATATAACTGATCAACAACCAAACTTGTGATCATGAGGACAATCATGCACTTTAAAATATCATTTAAAAAAATGGCACTTTACCTATGTCACACTTGAATAAGCGCTTTAATATTTGCACTTTATGGTCGATTTTTAGGAAGAATTATTTCATTATCTTTGTTTTACCATATTGATTTTATATGTTTGTAACCTTGTATGGTTTTATGTGGGACAACGGACGGAAATGAGCATTGTGCTATTCCAGGCACATATTGTACCCTAGTATATATAGTCTGCATTAGTTGAATAAAAAGTGTTGTATCTCTCTATAAAATGCTCCATTTGACCGAAGTGCAGTTAAAACTGATTCCTTTTCTGCCAGATTAAACTATGGATATTCTTCTGTCTGGATTAAATCAGAATTAAAACAAGGGAGAAGTATAAAAACAAGAAAAATTAAGCTCTACGCAGCTTATTTCTTGCAAACAGGAGTAAAAAAAAATACTTCTGAGCATGAATGAAGTTATCCCCGTCCGTCTCAGAAACACGACTGAACATTTCGTTTTTTCAGTGTATGAAGTGCACGATAAAGACTAATTAATAGTAAGTAATTTGTCTTGTTTGAATTTGTTTCCCCCCAGAAAATATAATGTAAATCAGTGTGAACAAATCTAACATTTTTCAGTCCATCTTTAGAAAATGGGGGTGCTCCTCTATTGGGAGATATACGGTATATATAATTTACATTAGGTTTTTCAGTGTATGAAGTGCATCTTTAAAGCCGATAAAGACAAATTAACAGTAAGTAATTTGTCTTCTTTGTGTTTGTTTACCCCCCAGAAAATATAATGTAAATCAGTGTGAACAAAGCGAACATTTTTCAGTCCATCTTTGGAAAATGGGGGTGCTCCTCTATTGGGAAATATACGGTATATATAATTTACAATACGTGACTTTGGTTTGCTTTTTTCACACTAATTTACATAATTTTTGTGGAAAAAAACCAAACACAAACCTTAGGAATGATAGTTTATCTAAAATGTGACTTTTTTTTGGAGTGGTTGATGTTCGTAGCTCCCAGATTTATTTCTTTGGCTGAATTTTGCTTCATTTTGTTGGAAAACATAAAAAAAAAAGAATTTAAGGAAAGAGGCACCAGAGTGTCTACTGTTGACAACAGAAGCATAAATTCCTTCACTGGCATTTAACATTCATCCATAAAACCACCAGTGTGTGTAAAAGAGCAGAAAAGGTAAACCACAGGAATCATAAAAGTTGTTTGATATCCAGTAACTGATCCGTGCAGCTTTACAGGCTGAAGAAGACGAGGATCGTTAAATAAACATGCTGATGCTCATGTGGGAAACACTGATGTGACCCAGTTCAACTCTCAGTTTCCAGGACATTACAGGCTAATGTCAGGCTGGATGAAGCGATTTCATCTCGTCAACGTGTGAAATATCATAACAACAACCAGGTGGAGGAGAGGAAGGACCTGCAGCAGGCGGCGAAGGAGGCGGAGCAGCAACTGACAACCACAACCGTCCAGTCCACAACTCAGCGTTTTCTCTTATGAGGATCACATGAAAACCTGTCAAATCCATCGTGCTTCGTGCAACAAATGCATTTATGTCACTCGAAGAGAGAAAACGTCTCAAAGCGCGACTCTTGTGCTCACGAGACTTAACGTTTATCAACATCATAACTAGGAATGTCCCGATCACACTTTTCTGCCCCCGATACCGATCCGATTTTTCAGAATTGAGTATCGGCCGATACCGATACTTTCCCGATCCGATACTCACATTGCTATTGCAAATATACTCGATAGTCTAATTTTGGAGCGACTAGGATGTCTGAAGCTAAAAGCACTATTGGCAGAAGCTTTGTTTACCTAGAAATTATTATAAAACTCACTGATTGAATCAAAATTCTTCTCTTAATCTTTAGTTGTTGTTGTAAACTGAGGGAACATCCACACGACGAAAAACAATCTTTTTTCCTCCCTGGCCTGCTTCCAAAAAACCTCCGTCCACACCTCACTATGAACACGGCTCCACACGAGGCTTCAGGGCATGTAGTACACATGCCAGGCCTTTAGGGGCGCTGTGACTCACCAAACACACTAAAAAAGCAGAAGAAGACGGACCACATAGAGATTTAGAAGTAGATTTCCGCACATAAACACATAAATCACAATGTATAATTCTAGTTTTATAGGTTTATGGCCCCGCTCCACCTGCTTCTAGCTTCTGCAGCTCGACCGGAGCTTCTAGTCTCTGATTGTTCTGGTTATTAGGGGACGTTGTGGACCGCGTTTTTTTTTTGTTGTTGTTTTTTTTAGATCGGCTGGATTTGCCGATCCCCGATCACTCACAAATCACCAATATCGGGACATCCCTAATCATCACTGAAATGATCAGTAAACTAAACTAAAATGACAATGATTTCCCTCTTTAATCACTTAGTGGGAAACTAGAATTCAGCTTCATAAATGTGAGCATGACTCATGTGTGATTATGACAAAGCATTTGGGGACAAAAGTAAGATCCTTTTTAGACAAAACAATTAGTTATTTGATGAGCCGGTAAATTATTTCACAGGATCAATCAGATACAAAAGGTAGATAATCAAGATTTTAAGATTTAGGGCCTCAGGATAATTACCTTTTATATTATTAACTGTAACCCCTGACCTTTAAGTGCATCCGTGTGACCTGTGATCGATATATCTGGCATTGAGTGTTAATTCCTAAACAGTATTCACTTTAAACAGCTGAAATATAAGACCCACTGGATTTCTCTTATAACACATCCATGTAAATGTTAAGTTTCTTACATATGGTCAGCAACGGTTACACCTATATTTTGTACTCGCCAGTCTTGCCTTTCAATATTTAATACTTCATATTTTATCTTCTCCACAGTTTTGTATTCTACTTTAGTGCTGTCTCTGAGTTTGACAATGAAGTATAATCTTATCGATAAAATCATGAAAGTTGAATCTTAATTATTTCAATTAACCTCCATTAAGATTTGCAATAATTTAATTACTTTTGATCTAATTTAAGAGAACAATTAATAGACTTAATTCTTATTTATTATCATGATATAAATGATATATTCACAAAAGATAGCAAACATAAAGTGTTGGGTCAAATCATCTATCTATCTATCTATCTATCTATCTATCTATCTATCTATCTATCTATCTATCTATCTATCTATCTATCTTTTTAATATGCATCCATTTTCTTTGTAAACATCTACCCCTCCCACACACACACACACACACACACACACACACACACACACACACACACACACACACACACACACACACACACACACACACACACACACACACACACACACACACACACACACACACACACACACACACACACACAGCTCCATCACCGAACCACGGGTGCCTCCTGAGCGGCCTCCTCGCACTGTTTCCCGGCCTCACACGGCTCCGTAACCCCCCCCCCCCCCCCCCCCCCCTCCCGACTTCCCACCCCCGCGTCAGGCCACGAGACATAATCTGCCGTGACAGCCCGTGTTTTTGGCAACACGTCAGAAGAGCGAAGGCGCTGCAGTGACCCTGGATGTTGGATGTTTTGGTGAAAGACGCAGGGCTGGATGTGACTGCGCATCAGACGCGCCGGTGGCGCATTTCGCAGAATAAAACAGGCGCACTAACAGTACAGTAAAAAATAAATAAATAAATGAATTAAGAGTGTTTAAGGGGCCTGTGCGTGCAGGAACCCTCCCATCCTGTAGAAAAACAGGCACCGTGGTAAACAGACGGAATGACAGCAGCTCGTTACCCGAACATCCCTCCGAGGAAGGATCCGGACGCTTTGACCTTCTTGTCGGCTTCAGCCATCAGCTGCATGGCCTCCTTCTCTTTCCCGGTGTTGTCCATGATGGAGTGATGGAGGAGCTGGAGGAGCTGGAGGAGGAGGAGGAGGAGGAGGAGAGCAGGCCCGAGCTGTTCCGCAGTGGACGGAGGAGACGGAGGAGAGGAAGAGAGGTGGAAGAGGAGGGACAGGCTCTGTGCTGGTGATGATGCTGAGAGGACGCAGAGAGAGAGAGCGAGAGAGAGAGAGAGGGGGGGGAAGACGGCTTGATGGCGCCCCCTGCTGGCCGCAGCTGCCACCACAGCCAACAAGGATGAACAATAATAAAATTATATTAAATCATTGGTAATGTTTTATTCCTTATCAATTTTTTAACAGGTGATCTTGGATTTGCTATTTCAAAGGAATGTATTAACGTTGTAATTTGTATTTTCTCCCTTTTTATTTATTTGCTATTTTTCAATTATTAATTTATTTTTTCTTTAATTTATTAATGTATTTACTTTTCACTGAAACACTTACATTTGCATTCCTTTTCTTAATCCATAATCACTTACACTGGATCGGTACCACAAAATGCTTTGTAAACTTTTGTAAACAAAACACGGCCACAGCTGCTCGTTCTGCGTGAACTCCCGTTCACCGACTCTATCCAAGAGCGAGATGCCCCATCTAATATGGCGGCGACGCTGCACCACTCTCCAGCACGTGACGAGGCGTCTAATCCTTCATAACGTCTATGGTGAAGGCGGTGTGACGCGCTGTACCTCGACTGCCACATGGGGGCGCCGTTTCCTCGCATTTTGCCTTTTTTTTCCCCCCTCCTCTGTCTTTCCTATCGGAACAAACTAAACCTCGAAGGAGGAGAAGGAGAACCGTTTAGGAGCTTGTCGGACTCCGCTGGGTTCTCTAGTCCCACGGAGGAAATGTCGAGTCTCCTGCAGCAACAATGACGTCACTTCAGGCTTTGAGGGATTTTATCAACCGGCGACTAACCGCTGCTGCCGGAGAAATATCCACCGTGTTTCAACAAACTGTCGTCCGGTACCAGGAGGAGATTGACCGTCAACTCACATTCTTGGAATTCAACGGGAAACTTCACATCGAGTTCCACAGAACAGGTTTGGAAAAGTCAGAACGAACACATGAGTACATGAGTGTGACTTCTGGAGGGTCGCTGCTTTTCTTTTGAAGCTGCTGCGGTTCTGATCCAGCAAAGACAGGAAGTTTAACTAGAATAATCAAAAACTCCCCGAATGTCCACACATGAAAAGTAGGTGATTTCATGCTGAAATACTTTGTCAAAGACTTAATAATACATATTAATATATGTATAAATTGAGAAACTGATCGATTTTATTTTACTCAGTTGTGTTGAAATAAAACTTCACCAAAACAATAAAATTAGGACTTTATTTTAATTTATTCATTTCAATCATGTGACATTTAATACATTTTGTGCAATCACATACATATCCAATATTCCTATACACACATATCCAAAAATATATACACCATTCTCATGTTAGTAAATATGTAATGTGAAATAATAGTTCCACAAAAAATATATAATCTATGTTTAATTAGAAGAAGTAAACTGAAGGGACTTCAGCCGGCGATGAAGAGCGTGAAAAAGAACTTTCTTCCGCGATGCTTCCTTGTTTGGTTGAAAATGTTTTAACATGGAATCCCAGACTGATGGCATGAGTCGGGGCGAGAGAAGCCGGCTTCCAGTCTGCGTACTCTACCAGAACAAAGGATCCTGGTCCCACACGTCCGTCCAGAAGGACCACACACACACACACACACACACACACACACACACACACACACACACACACACACACACACACACACACACACACAATTTACATACTTATAATAAACGATGCTCATAACGTACCGTCTGGCTTCACTTAAGGGGGTTTCCTCTGCCCTCCAGGCATCCTGACAGGATGAGACGTGACCTGGCACCGTGACCAGCCAGCCAGCATTCCAAGAAGAGGAGGTGACATGATGCCTGATAAGAGATAAAACATAGGAAACTTTATATATAGAGAAAATATACTTCAAAACTTATCAAATCCTACCCCTTCTCCAATATTTGATAGTTATATATTATAATTATCTTTATGTAATAAAGTATTATTTATGTAAATATAACAGTAAGAATGTTATCTAATATAGAAGACTTATATATACCTATATGTATATATAAAATATTCACACATATACATATGTATCACACATATAGCTTTCAAATGTGTGTGTGCGCATAAGCTTATCTATCTATCTATCTATCTATCTATCTATCTATCTATCTATCTATCTATCTATCTATCTATCTATCTATCTATCTATCTATCTATCTATCTATCTATCTATCTATCTATCTATCTAGTCATGATGCTCACATGGATCCAGGCCAAAAGGTTCGTTCATTTGAAAAAAATAAATAAAATTGATTGAAAAAAATAATTTAGAAACTGAATGTCCAAGGTTTGATCTTCAATTTTTAAAAATTAAAAACACTTAATTCAAAATAAAAATAAGTGTATGAATTTAAAAAAATTTTTTTTTTTTACTTAGATATCATTTTGATTCAGCTCTGGAATCCTTTTGATAAAATCCTTTATTTTCATTGTTCACTCCAAAATATGTATTTTTTTTAAATGTCGGTGTTATTTCATCGGTTGCAGGTTTTAATGTTTTCAGATTAGGATCTTATTATTTTCACATTCAAATCGTGGTTTTTCTTCAGATTGGTCCGACGAGGACACCATAGTAATCAGCGATACTGCACTGTCTTATGTGGAAATGGGAAATATTGTTTCTTTAAGTATGGATGTTAAAATTAACAATCTGTAATATTTAACCATTTTTATATATTGATAATTGCTAAGAATTGTCCAAACTAGCCTGTAGAAGTGATCCGTCTCCTCAGCATAACTTTATTTACAGCTATCGAGTGAATACAGTGTATAGAGAGTATTGAGTTACATATATCTAAGTACCCACTGTTCCTGAAGTATATTATAAAAATAGTCTTTGAATTTGAATATAGTCTCTGTGTGTTGAGTTGACATTGATTCCCTGAATAAATATCCATTAAAAGCTTCAGTAGAAAAACAATGCGATTAATCGCAATTAATCGCACAAAATTGTGCGATTAATTAGTAAAAAACTTTAATCGATTGACTGCACTAATTATTATGTTACTATGCAGGAATGTCTTTTCAAGTGTTTTTCTCATGCTCAATGACGGGAGTTGTATCTTCCACAATGGAATGTTCCGGTTCACACGACTGTCCAGGTGAACAACGCCAGCCGCCGGGCGTCGTGCACACAGTCGCACGAGGCTCGTCGCCACGTCTCCATGCTGCCGTTCTGTGGGAAGGGGAGGTGTGAGACGACCTCAGATAGTTCTGATTCAGAGACGAAGTTCCAGGTGGAGCGGGGGGGGGGTTGAGAAGATAAGGAGGAGGGACAGAGCGTCCTTCTACACAAGCATGAAGCAGAATGTAGATAAACAAACCAGCCTCGGCGACCGGCTGTCTGGGGGAAGTCACTTCCTGATAACAATTGTTTTCGGTCAGGCCGAGCACAATCCCCTCGGCCTTGAGTCCTCGTGTCTCCATAGTGTTTCCGATATGTCCCAATGTGGCGGCCCGTAGCGTCCAGCGGAGTCATCAACCCTCCGAGTCGAGCAAGTTGGATTCCGTCCCGCGTAGACGTTCAAAAGTCTTGCTTATGGGTTTGTTCCTGGCATGAGTCTGAGGCCCCGTTTACACGAATACGAGTGTATCACTTTTAGGGGGGGTCCGTTTACACGGCACCAGTGTTCGGATGCACTGTATCCGGCTCCCAAGGTGGAAAGATTCTTTCACGGTCGCTAATCCCTCCTGCAGAGAGTGATGGAGGCTACAGAGCCTGTTACTGCACCTCTCCCCCACTCCCTCCTGCTCATCCAGTTGTAAACAAACATGGCGGCTGCGTAGTGGTACGACCCGTAGTGGTACGACCCGTAGTGGTACGACCCGTAGTGGTACGACCCGTAGTGGTACGACCCGTAGTGGTACGACCCGTAGTGGTACGACCCGTAGTGGTACGACCCGTAGTGGTACGACCCGCGGTCCGTATTCTAGTTTTATCGTCCATATCAGTAGTTTTGTAGTTGAGACTCTCCCCTGTCTGTTATTCAAACTTAGAGCAGCGTTGCAGCTCAGTTCAGGATATTATTTGCCTTCCCTTCAAGACCAAGAAGATCTTCTGAGATTCTTTTCTGCATCAAACCAGAACACGCTAACACATCTAGGTTTCTCCTTTATTCTTGAAACCCCACAGCTACTGTCAGTTTCACTGAAATGAGCTGAATTGTTGTTTCTCAATATTTGTATTTTAAATGCGGCCCGTCCCCGTCTCATCCGTCATCACATCAGTGACTTTGGTCTTGTTTCCCTCCAGAGAGTCCACAGCGACACGTTGGTCACCAGAAGACGAGCTCCGGTGTGGAGCAGGAGGAACATGAAGCTCCACACATTAAAGAGGAGGAGGGTGGTGTTGAGGAGACTGCTACTGATGGAGAACGTGACGATTCCCACGACCCTGTGAGAGACTGGACCACCCAGCGACTGACTGCTGCCGCCGGAGAAATCTTCACCGTGTTTCAACAAACCATTGAGGAGGAGATGGATCGTCAGCGCAGGATGCTGGATAACATCTGGAACCCTCAAATCAAGCTCCACAGAACAGGTATTTTGCCCATTTTTTTCTTCGTAATCTCGTCTTCACAAGTTTTCTCACCGTGGGGGGGGGGGGAGTGGCTGCTAAGGCGTACTACGGTTCATCCCGCGGTCTGTCACGGATGCGAGCACGTTCCCTCAAGGCCCGTCACGTCCTGGTGGGACCCTTCACGTCTCTCGCGTTCTGAGGAAGGTCTGGCACGTTTTTCACGTTCTGACAAGGCTTTCTACGGCTGAAACGTGGACGTCGGGCCATTTTGAAGTACATTTAAGCCCCAAAGGGCCACCGAAAGTGAAGGCAATCATTGTATCCTGAGACTTTTGCTGGGTGCATTCATACCTCTTGATTTCTTTTTCGGCGGCAGCGCTTGTAGACGGTGTTCTGTCGCTGATTGCTCAGACTCGAATGGAACTCCCCTCCCGGGCCCGGCTTTTATATACTTCCTCTCAGATCGTGCGCGCCGCGGCAGACCGGAGTAGAACACAACGCGTCAGGTCCACAAACCGTCACATGCCGGGACGAGCCCGCGATTCAATGTGATGAAACGGCTAGCATACACCGAAGCGTGACGAAGCGCGGCGCGACGTGATTATACGTGAAGCAACTGTGATAGAACGCGCACTAAACGTAACAGAACGTGACAAAACGTGAAAATACCGCGGGATGCCGGGAAATACACAAGCCTCCCGTCCCACTACGGACCACCTCCAAGTTCAATCACCACCTGTTACGTTTGCCCAACCCGTCCCCCTGTGTTGTCTCACGTCCACCCCCTTTTGTCCATGGTGGCCTGAATCGTGGTTGCCGGGAACATAGTGTAAACCTTGTGTGAAAATGAGAGAAGATAAAGTGGAATGTGGAAAGTTTTCAATCTCACCACATGAGGCACAGGTGGAGCTGTAGAAGTAATGTAACTAAGCTTTCATCTGGTACTTTTTTGTCTCTCCAGAGCTCCACCAGCACCGTGACTGCAGGGAGGAGCAGCTCTTCAACCAGGAAACCAACCAATGTAGAGAGCAACAAGAACCAGAACCTCCACAGGTCAAAGAGGAACCAGAGGAACCAGAAGAACCAGAACCTCCACAGGTCAAAGAGGAACCAGAAGAACCAAAACCTCCACCGATCAAAGAGGAACCAGAACCTCCACAGGTCAAAGAGGAACCAGAAGAACCCGAACCTCCACAGGTCAAAGAGGAACCAGAAGAACCAAAACCTCCACCGATCAAAGAGGAACCAGAACCTCCACAGGTCAAAGAGGAACCAGAAGAACCAGAACATCCACAGATCAAAGAGGAACCAGAACCTCCACAGATCAAAGAGAAACCAGAAGAACCAGAACCTCCACAGGTCAAAGAGGAACCAGAAGAACCAGAACCTCCACAGATCAAAGAGGAACCAGAACCTCCACAGGTCAAAGAGGATCCAGAAGAACCAGAACCTCCACAGATCAAAGAGGAACCAGAAGAACCAGAACCTCCACAGGTCAAAGAGGAACCACAAGACCCAGAACCTCCACAGATCAAAGAGGAACCAGAACCTCCACAGGTCAAAGAGGAACCAGAAGAACCAGAACCTCCACAGATCAAAGAGGAACCAGAAAAACCAAAACCTCCACGAATTAAAGAGGAACCAGAAGAACCAGAACCTCAACAGATCAAAGAGGAACCAGAAGAACCAGAACCTTCACAGTTTGAGGAGCAGCAGGAACCCGTTACCAGTCAGGAGGGAGAGCAGCTTCTACTGAAGGTTGAAAGTGGTTCCTTTAGGGTTCCTTCTGTTGAGGAGCAAAGTTCCCTGAGTGAACCAGAAGAAGAACCGGACACTGAGCAGTTCCTCCCTCATGACTCTGAAGTCCACCATGTGACAAAACATCTGGGCTCAGAATCAACTAGAAGTGTAGAGCAGAAAAAATCCATCCTAGTTCTTGGTGACCGTGTGGACGAGGTTCCTGAGTCCGAGCAGCAGGCTGTAGGTGAAAAAGTTCTTTGCGAGGAAACAGCTGGTGAAATTGTCCGTAAGAAATGTAAATTAAATCAGACCTTAAGAACCGTCGCCGATAAGAAGAAAAAACTTTGTGAAATCTGTGGTAAAAGTTTCAGCCGACATAGTAATATGTTGATCCACATGAGAACTCACACGGGTGAGAAGCCGTATCCTTGTGAAACATGTGGGGCAAATTTCAGGACACAGGGTCATATGTTGGATCACATGAGAACGCACACAGGTGAGAAGCCATACTCTTGTGACACATGTGGTAAAAGCTTCAGGCGACAGAGTCACTTGTTGGGCCACAAGAGAACCCACACAGGTGAGAAGCCGTATTCTTGTGAAACGTGCGGGAAAAGTTTCAGACAACAGAGTTATTTATTGATCCACAGAAGAACTCACACAGGTGAGAAGCCATATTCTTGTGAAACATGTAGGAAAAGTTTTAATGAACGTGGCTCATTGCTGCGCCACATGAGAACTCACACGGAGATGAGCCCGAAATCACCAGTGAGAAGGTTCAAATAAATGTGTTCATTTGTGTTGAAATAAAAGATTGATATAAATCCAATTGGTTGTTTTTATTATTCATTGTTCGTTTAATATTGAACATGAAGAAGTCAGTTCAGTTCAGTTCAGTTCATCTTTTCACTCGTTTCATGTTGCAGAAAAAAAACTTTTTGCCTGCATGAGAATGCACAAGAATTTCTCTTGGTGTAACGGTGCAAAACAGTGAACATTAAATTCATCATCAAATTCCAATGAGGATATTTATTATTCTATGTTGCCAGATGTAAGTTTCACATTTCTCCCAATTTAATTAATTAATTTATTCAGGGATAAACAGCTATAAAAGAAATAATGGATTAAAAATATAACGCATAGGGGAATAGAATAATGACAACTGAATTAAAACGTTGAAGTGAAAAAGAAGCTAAAGCATATTTATATGGTTGAAATAAAAATAAATAACTTAAAGCAGAATATTTTGGTTTACTTTATAGTTTAAATGAAATTCTGCTCTTTGCCTGCATTGTTCATCTGTGGCCACCAGGGGGCGGAAGACGCCAGCGAAAAAACAAGAAATTTCACCTGAAGTTATTTAATATCAGAAAATCTCAGTAGCTCTACGTGTTGTACTTGCAGTGGACCTTTGGATCTACAAGGACTCACATTTTAACGAACAGGACGTGAACAAAAGAGAAATAATACTCATATTAAATATCAATATGCTGTCATAGATAGTTTTGCTAAATGTCTTTTGATGACCTTTGAGGTTTTCAAATAGATTTCTTTAAAAATGACTCTATTAGGAGCTGAATTAATAAATCCAATTAATCTCTGTTTATTTGTGAGGTATTTTCTGAGTTAGAGAGTTTTTAGTAAACTTTTATTGTTGGAGGGAGGGAGGAAGGGAGGGAGGGAGGGAGGGAGGGAGGGCGGGAACAGAGAAACATCTGTGCGTATTTCAGAATACAGGACAGGTTTCATTGGGCTGTTTGTTTCAGTGATTCTCAGAGAACATCGAATCCATTAGAACATCGGAGTTTAAGCACCTTGATCAGTAAGAAAATGTTATTTTACCACGACAGTAATGAGACTTTTCAGCCCTGAAACTGTTTGTTTCGTCAGATTTGAACTAAACTGGAAGTAAAATGTTAATTTCCAAAGCAAAAGGAAGGAAAACAGTTTCTAAAGTCACGATTGAAAAAGTTTTAAAATGTTAAAACAAAACTTCTCAAATTATCATTATTATTATGATTAAAAATAAATAAACTTATTGATTAAACCTCTCGCTTACTTGATACTGCATCTGTTTCAATGTGTCCTCCTCCTCCTCCTCCTCTTCATCCTTCTCTCCTCCTCCTTCTTCCATTTGTTCTCCTCTGCCTGCTCTTTTCCCCCGTCCTTTTCCTCCTCCTCCTCCTCTTCTTCCTCTTCGTTTTCTTCCTCCACCCCCTCCTCCTACCTCCTCCTCCATCTCCATCTCCTCCTCTTCTTCTTCCTCCCCCCTCCTCCACTTCTTGTCTTTCTCCCCACCTCTTACTCCTCCTCCTCTTCTTCCTCCACTCCCCTCCTACAATCTCCTCCACCCTTTCTTCCGCCACCCGCCCCTCCATCTACTTCTCCTCTTCTTCTTCATTCTCCCCCTTCTCCTCCTCTTCTTCCTCCCCCAATCCACCTCTTGTCTTTCTCCCCACCTCTTCCTCCTCCTCTTCTTCCTCCACCCCCTCCTCCAATCTCATCCTCCTCTTCCTCCACCCCCCTCCATCTACTTCTCCTCTTCTTCTTCCTCCTCCCCCTTCCTCTTCCTCCTCCCCCCTCCTTATCTTCCACCCCCCACCTTCTCCTCCACCCCCCCTCAGAAGACAGGACATCAGTGGGCTGCTTTGACGCGGCTGACAGCAGTAATTTCCTCCTCCGTCGTCCCAAACATCTCCAACAAAACTGTAAAAATCTCGCCGAGGTTTTTCAGATCCAACGTTTTAATGGGTCTTTCAGTTGGTCTTAGACGGAGCATTCAATAAGAGCAGGAAACACCCGAACTGGTGGAGAAGAACACAGAGCATGCTGAGTATCGCCACTAAAAGTGTCCAACACCGGAGAACCTCGGCCGCCTCGCGCACTTTTACAAAGACAATTGGGTCCAGAGACGCTCCTCGTAAGGCCACGTTCACGCTGCAGCCCGCAGGAGGAACCCCGAGTCTGACTTTTATGTCCATAAAGTCAACCAACAGTGGCTTGATAAAGAAAACAAAATAGAAAAGAGAAAGGTTCTCTTGCAAACGAAGCTGCAGCTCAGATCTTACGTGTGTGAAGGAGTCCAGAGGAAAAAAAAAAAAACGTTGTTCTGGAAGAATCACTGTACAAAGAGTCACGAGCGCCATTCAGTTATTATTATTATGTGTTTTTTTTTTTTTTTTTACAGATGTACAACTAATAGACTCAAAAACAGTTTTAAAAAATGTCTTTCTTAAATAGTGGAAATATAAGAAAGAGGAGAAAGCATGCAGAGGCAGCAGCCGAATTTGAGGCTTTTCATAAAAATAAATAAAATAAATAAAGACGAGACAAGAGGATGATTCTGCTGCGTAGTAGGAAAACTTCAGGAATTCAAAGTCTTTGTTAGTGCAAATCCAGTTTTACTCACAGAAGAGAAAATCTAATAAATGGGAAAATTTCTTCTCAAACAAACAGAAATAAATCAAATTATTTTCTGATCAGAAATCACAACACATGCAGGTATTCGCTCTTACATCTATGAGTCTCATTTAAAATCTTAATATTTCATTATTAACAGCTGCTGTCGGCGTCCAGAGGCAATAACCTTCTCTTCTTGTGCTCGTTTGATGGTCTGGTAGTAAAAAAACAAAAACAAGAAGACGTGTGTTTTCATTTCCCCGTTTGACATTGAGGAGATATTAACCTGGCCGATCGTTCACACGCCAACGAGTTCAAGTGAAAACATAAAACCTTTGGTTGTCCTTTTGGCTTGTTTACACGACAACCAAATGTTAAAAAACGGCGTTTTTAACCTAAAAACCTCGCGAAAACGGAATCCATTTCTTTTTTAAACTTCATTTAAGCTGCATTTAATAGAATTCATCTTCGCGTTCGACCCATAGTAGTTTTATTAATCAGCAGGCGAATAACGTTTTCCTATATTTAAAAGTATCTCCACCCTCTTTCCTAATTCAGACAAGGAGCAGGAAAATATACATTTTGTATATATTTTGCATGACAAGATCCGGGAAAATAAAGTACACAGGAAGTTAATCAGCATCTGAACACGGCGGAGAGTTCAGGCTTGTTTGGCTGCAATGTTTGGAAAAAGATGAGAAATCCTTAGAAACACAGAAAATAAAACAATCCAGCACTTCATCATGAGGAGAACAAACATTACAGGTACGTCTCAAAAAATTATAACATCAGGAAAAAGTTCAATATTTGTACTCATAATATATAGAATCATCACATAGATTGAAATATTTCACCTTTTATTTCTTGTATTTTTGATGATTCCGGCTTACAGATAATGAAAACCCTGGAAATACTGCAGTTTTCATTACCTGTGTGCCATAATAAAAGCTTGAAATATTTCACTCTAAGGAATCTATAGAAAATAAGAGTTTCACTTTCTGAAATGACTGAGAGAAAAAAAAAAAATAGAATTTTTCAAGACATTCTAATTTAGTTAGAGCTATAGTCTGCACCCACCGGCGTGCTCTTGAGCAAAGACACTAATTGGGCGAAAGGATCACATCTGGTTTCTTACAGTAAACTGATGAGAATCACAGAATGCATGATAATTCAGCTGAAGCTCGTCGCCACATATAAAACCAGTGCAGGTGACTGCAAGAGGCCTTTTTTTTTATAAAATATATATGCGGTTTTTTTTTGTTTGTTGTTGCTCCGCAGACTCTTACACTGAAACTCAGCGAGAGTTTTGGAGCCAAATACGCAAAACAATCCGTGTGATTTTGGTCAGTTTCATAACTTTCATCCCGTCTGATTCCCCTTCTGCGGCACAAAATGAGTAAATGTGAAAAATGCCGACACTTATTTGGCACTCTGCCATCATTTCGACGCTCAGCTCCTATAAAGGGTTAAACGCCTCCGGGGGGGGGGGGGACGTGACGCACGGCGGCTCGACTGTGTGAGTGTGAGGATAAAGAAAGAAGAAACGAAGATCAATCTCAGAAAATACAGGAGTGATACTCGGATACTGTACTTGTATTGGTGTCGTTATAATGCAGATAGATAGATAGATAGATAGATAGATAGATAGATAGATAGATAGATAGATAGATAGATAGATAGATAGATAGATAGATAGATAGATAGATAGATAGATAGATAGATAGATAGATAGAGTGTCATGCAGTAGAACATGTTGAGTTTCAGCCGACAGAAAACAAGATTATGTGATAAAAAGCTGAAGAACCACAGATCGCATGCTGAAGATGAGCCGTTAAAGCGTCGTTCAGTTAAACGAGTAGATGAACGGATTAACAGTCTTTCCATCCAGTCACCTCCGTTATCAAGAGACACTTCTTACTTCTCTCCATCTTCTTCGCTTCCAGGGATATCACTGAATCCTCTTCTTCGCTCCTCCTCCTCCTCCACCTCCCCTTCCTCAGTCCTCCTCCTCTTCATCAGTCCTCCTCCGACAGCGCCTCGTGCGGCGTCGACGACCGGGACTTGCTGTGACCCCTGACCTCCATCTTCCTGTCCTGCAGGAAGTCTTCGATCTCGCCGGGCAAACACTGGAACTTCTCCTGGAACTCCGCCTCCACAGCCGCCTGCAGCTGGAAGGACGGCGAAGAAAATCAATTATTCAACATCTGGATGTTTTTGATCAACTTTTCAAAAAAAGAAAATGTTCACCCGCATTACATGAAATCTTCAGGGATGATTTGCTTCTATCCAAGGATAGTTTGATTACATTTTGAGAGCGATTGGGTCAAAGGTCAAGGTCAAGATAAGGTTAAAAAAAACAAAAAAATTAATCTTTGCCATAGTCAGTTTTAATCTGAATTATGCCAATCCATCGGCAAAATGTTCAGTTTTCAATTCCCTATCCTCGGACATGTCACATGATGCAGTGACGTCATTACCCTGTTGGGGGTCAAAGGTCAAGGAGGGGTCACATGGAAATAGTAAAATGTGTGTACGTCAGTGTCAAATTCAAACGACCACGACCTCAGTGATGGAAGGGGTGGTGTGGAGGATCAAATAATCTTGTAATCCGTTGGTTTCCATGGTGACAAATGCGGCGTTAACAGAAGGTATGTGCGCTACCGAGTGCCTGTTCTAGTTTCATGCTCTAATTTCATTTCACCATTTCTTTGTGTTGGTTTGTCTCCTGAAAGACATTTTTTAATCAGGTTTCATTGAATTCCAATCACTTTTTTCAGTGTTTTCTCATATTTCTCTGTCTTATTATCACTGTGTCAATCATCTGCCAAGCGCTGCATCGTGGTGCCGTATGAATAAAGTTTGATTGATTGACGGCTTCTCAGATTGACAAGCGGCGACTACGCAATCGCCCCGTCGGAGAAAACAAACCGAGAGAAGCCTCAGTTCCAGGTCAGGAAGGAAGGAAAAAAAAAAAAAAAAAAACAACAAACCCACGGGACTGATGAGGAGTGAATTCAGACAAGCAGCCAGCTGTTGTCAAGCGGCGGCTGCCAGCAGTCAGAGCTTTCCAACATGGCTGCCAGAGGCCGCGTGGCGTGACGCCGGCGTTGGCCGTGTGGGCGAGCAGCAGCAGCCGACAGCAGCGCGGCGCGGAAGGGAGAAGCATCCTGCCGCTTTTACATCTCAGCATGAAGGAGGGAGGCGGCGTTTCACTCAAGAAACATCATGTAAACGTGGGGTTCATGTCGACTCGGGCTCAGAAATGACATTTAGGTAAACGGTGGTTTTCATTTTCAACGAGGAGTTTGCATGTTCTCCCCCCATTTATACATGAGAGAATGATCAATAAAGTAATATGAGAACTAGTGATGTCCCGATCACACTTTTTTGCCCCCGATACCGATCCGATTTTTCAGAATTGAGTATCGGCCGATACCGATACTTTCCCGATCCGATACTCACATTGCTAATGCAAAGATACTCAATAGTCTATTATTGGAGCAACTAAGGTGTCTGAAGCTAAAAGCACTATTGGCAGAAGCTTTGTTTCGCTAGAAATTATTATAAAACTCACTTATTGAATCAAAATTCTTCTCTTTCTCTTTAGTTGTTGTTGTAAACTGAGGGAACATCCACACGACGAAAAAAAACGATCTTTTTTCTCCCTGGCCTGCTTTCAACAAACCGTCCACACCTCACTATGAACACGGCTCCACACGAGGCTTCAGGGCATGTAGTACACATGCCAGGCCTTTAGGGGCGCTGTGACTCACCAAGCACAATAAAAAAGCAGAAGAAGACAGACCACATAGAAATTTAGAAGTAGACTTCTGCACATAAACACATACACCACTATGTATAACTCTAGTTTTATAGGTCTATGGCCCCGCTCCGCCTGCTTCTAGCTTCTGAAGCTCGACCGGAGCTTCTAGTCCCTGATTGTTCTGGTTATTAGGTGACGTTGCGGACCGCGTTTTTTTTTTTTTTTTTTTTTTTTTTTTAGATCGGCGGGGTGATCGGCTGGATTTGCCGATCCCCGATCACTCACAAATCACCAATATCGGCCCCGATCCGATATCTACCGATCGGATCGGGACATCCCTAATGAGAATAAACGTGGGCTCGTTTTAAATATATGTAAGTTAATAGAAAAGTGTAACAGTGAAGATGAAGGTTTCATTTCTACCTTTTCACTTTCGTTTTAAACGTAAGAAATTCATTCATTCTGCATGTTTTTACAGTCTGAAGACGTGTTTTTATATTCATTTAGTCAGATTCAACATATTTCTCACAATATCCATTAAAGGTCGGCCTTTTGAACGAGTTAACTCAAAACTCTAGTCATATGTTTAAAAACTCAAGTTGACTTCATCAGTCAGGTGAAATGACTGGAAGGTTCAGCTGCTTTGGAAGACGAAACAGCTCGGACTGTTCATTGAATGAAGTTTGGACAGGAAACCGACGGATTGGGGGGGATTTCACGATCGTCCATACGTCTGACTTCGAGCCTCCGGAGGCGGGAACCAGTCACAGCTGATTATGAGGACGCTGGTCGACCCCCGGAGACGTCACCAGTCCATCACAGCGCAGACGCGGAGACACAAAGCAACCCCAACGGCAGAAACTTCACACAGAGGACCGCAAACCCAAGAGGAGGAGACACCCAAGTGTTTCCTCATCTACCTTTGGTTTCAGGTCTTGGATCTCCTGCAGGAGCTCGTCGTGCTGCTCGCCGAGCTGCTCGTGACGCTTCGTCTGCGTCTCCTCGAGCTGCACAGAGACAGACAGACAGACAGACAGACAGACAGACAGACAGACAGACAGACAGACAGACAGACAAACAAATCATTTTCATGATGGAGCCACAGCCATTAAATTTTCATCAGTGTCTCTTTAGAATTCAGTTTATATGAAGGATTCCTTCAAACCCGGCGGCTCACCCGTTTTATGTTCTGGACCACTTCATTGACGTAAGACTTATTGATCTCAATCTTCTCCCTGGGAACAACAGACAGACGGACCGAGCCTGAATAGGTTTAGGAATATTTTTCTCTGCCAGCAGGATCAGTGCATGAAGCAGAGAAGGAAGCTTAATCCACCGTGTGTGTGTGTGTGTGTGTGTGTGTGTGTGTGTGTGTGTGTGTGTGTTATAGATCGTACTCTTCAGCCAGATGTTTTTCTTTGGTCTTTGCTTGGTTGATCTTCTCTGTTCTCCTTCGATCCATCTGCCTCTTCAGCTCCTTTTTCTCTCTAAATCAGCAGGGGAAGAGATTAAAGAGATAAAACTTTAAAACATACTCGAGTTTTATAAACTGAACCAAGTCAAAGTCGAAGCTCACGACAAAAAGCCAAGTGTCCAGAGAACGAAACCCCAACATGACATAACACCTTACAATCACCTCAGTAAATGTTAAAGTCTGAAGAGAAACTGCACAGTCGGCACAACTACTTTATCTGCAAACGGAATCTCTATATGATCAAGATACTTGGTAAATCGGAATCTGATGTTTATTCCCATAGTTTAACTGTCAAAATGGGGAAAACCAACCTGCTGTGAACCAAAAATAATAATAATAATGATGATAATAATAGAACTCAGACACATTAGAACTGTGGTATATTCAAGAACGCTGACACACTCCAAACATCTCTCAGATTCTAGAATTCTGACACATGACAAAAATTAGATGTCTGATATATTCCAAAACATCGGACATATTGAGAAAAACTATAATAGATTTTAGAAGGCGGACACATTCCAGAAGTCTGACACACCCAACAACTCATTTTAAAAACCTCAGATTGTAGAACTGAGACACTAGAAATCCCACAAACGTCAGAATTCCAGAAGAATACGAAAGTTACTAAATATTGTCTGGAGCCCCGATAAAGAATTCATTTAAATTCATGTATTTTTCTTGTAAAAAAAGAAATTAAAGGAGAGAAAAAAGGTGAATCTTCCTCTTACTTGTCACAGACGTCTTTGAGCTTCTTCATCTGAGAGTTGTGAATTTCTTCAGCCATGCTGGTCAGTCGCTCTGTCAGCTGCAAGAAAGACCACGTTCTGGTTCATCAGACGAAAACCTGGCTCGCTTCACTGATATTTTTGCTTTGAGATCTTTAGGAACACGCGACTAATAAAAATATAAACGGAATAAAGAGTGTCGTGTAAATGCCCTGAGATTTAATGCAGAATATGTCAAAAAGTGATTTCCACTTAATAGAAGTGGAAGAAAAAGAACTAAATTGAGTCCTCACGCTCCTTATTCTTGTATTTCTTTTGCTTCTTGCACTTAGTGTACTTGCCCTTATTAGACAACCTTTAGTTTTCGACCCTCTCCTGCCACCTTTCGCTGGAACAAGCCGGGTGGTAACGGTTCAACAGCCTAATGAAACGCGCAGCGGCGGCAGCGCCGTTACCGTCTTAATGTGTTCCCTCTGGAGGTATTTCTGGCTGTAGTACTGCTCCTGCCTCAGAGCCAGAAGCTGCTGGTGCTGCTCGTCTCTCAGCTGCTGGAGACGCTCGTCTTTCTCGCTCTCCGACCCCCTGGAACAACAATCGCACACATTCTTTTTCTCACTTTCGTTCGTAATAACACATTGATCATTCAGGGAGTACTGCAGCGACCCGAGACATCCGGGATGCGTTCCCATAATGCTAAAGACGCATGATGCACGTAGATGATAAGGTCCTTTTCTCACTCGTGAAACTTCAAAGTCCATGTGTGTGTTTGGCCTCATTCTTCTATCTTTAGGGGTCTAAACCTGATTGCACGTTCCTCATGAGGACTCATGTAACCGAGGGGACAGAAATCCAGATCCCCCATTAGGGAAAGAAATCACTTTTTTTTTAAGGACATAAAGTATTTGATGTTTTAAGGTCAGGTTATGACTACGATTCTGCTCGGGTGAATGTAAGTCAATGTATTGTCCCCATAAGGCACAGAAACGTGTGTGTGTGTGTGTGTGTGTGTGTGTGTGTGTGTGTGTGTGTGTGTGTGTGTGTGTGTGTGCCTGTGTGCACTACCTGCCCTTGCTGCACTGTCTGGCCGTCTTCTTGTACTTGTTGTTGAACTCTCGGAGAAGCTCGGAGGTTTTCTTCTGGTGCCTCCTCACCAGCTCCTTCAGCTCCTTGAACTGTCGCCTCTGCTCCTTCTGGTAAACTTTGGACTGCTGCAGGTTCTCCAGGCTGCACACCGGCACCTCTGTCAGCACACGGCAAACACGCTAAATGTGACGCGCATGTTTTTAGTCGCGCGCGGATTCAAGCGTCTAGAGCAGGCGAGTCAAAATCACATTTCAGTTCAGGTTCAACAGTGGAGCCATAATAACCTTTAAATTGAAACTTTTTTCTTTGTCCTGGTGAAGAGTATACGTGATGAAAATGTTGATAATTTCACAAAGAAAAAAACCAAAGAATTACGACAGAAAATTATTCCAATCTCAACTTAAAACCAATTTAATGAAACCTTCAGGCGTAAAATACAGTGAAATCTCCCAAAAAAAACTTTTCCTATGACTGTTGCATTATGGGTGTTTTTACAAACCCCCCCTGTCTCCAGGCTAGTTTGATAGCAACATTAGAGCCTCTTGCAGGCCGGGGATCCTGTTTGACACCCCTGCTCTTTATATTCTAGATTTATTAGACACAAACGGAACTGTTTCAAGAATTTCTTTGAGGAGATTTGAATCTATAACTCGTGAAAACTTTTCAAGTATTTAAACATTTCATAAGTTCAGATGTTTTTCCTATTTATTTACCCACAGGCCATAATTATCACCGATATTATTTAAAAAAACGGTCATGAGTGTAAAAAATACAAAACTTAACATCTCAGTGACTTTGGTACATGTATTTGTATTTACAGTTGAACATTAAAAGTGAATGCTGACCTATCAAAACGCTTAAAACCAGGTCTTCAGTCTTTGCTGCTGGTTTGGGAGCATCTAAAGTGGAGAGAAGACAAAAGCATCATTATTAAACTATACAGTTTTAGGGGTGTTGTGTTTACACGACAACGGTTTCAAGTGAAAACACAAAAATGTTCATTAATGTTTACAGCGTGTTGCTGCATGTGGGTGTGGTTTCATTACAATAACAAACAGCGACAACTCGTTAACCAACATGAAAACAAATTTCTGTCGTTTCCGTGGAAACGGACATCGTTTTCAAAACGTTGCCGTGTAAACGGACATCGTTTTCAAAACGTTGCCGTGTAAACGTGAAACTTCTCCCGAAAATGAAAAAAAAAAACGCAATAATAATGTGTTTTA
Source organism: Lipophrys pholis (assembly GCF_963383615.2). Taxonomy (NCBI): domain Eukaryota; kingdom Metazoa; phylum Chordata; class Actinopteri; order Blenniiformes; family Blenniidae; genus Lipophrys; species Lipophrys pholis. The sequence continues at coordinate 26,254,971 of NC_137642.1, forward strand.
GCTCGAAGCGCTCTGGTGTGAACCGGAGACTCCGTCGTGAGCCTCCCCTCGGACGGAACGCTACCTGTGCTCGCCGCTTGCTGATGGGCCGCGGAGGATTTTGGCGTCGTGGCGACGGGCGTGTGGCCTGCCGGTCCGGACGCGGGGCTGAGCCCGTTTTCCAGCGGAGCCGCTTTCAAATCGTTCTTTCGCTCTGCGCAGCTTTCCACTTCATCCTGAACACCAACAGACATCGGTTTACTGCCTGAACGTGCCGAGCAAGAATGGTGGTGGCGGCGGCGGCGGCGGCGGCGGCGCTCTGACCTCGGGCTGCGTGTCCTCCTCGCCGTCCTCCAGCGTCAGAGCTGCCAGCTGCTTGGACCTCTGCTCCAGAAGGTTGACATATCGGATGGGGTTGGACAGAGCCTCGATCACATCTGGAGGAAATAATATAATACCTCAATTAGTACGAGAGGAATAATAAAGTCCATCCTCACTGCCAGGTTGTGAACAATTCCATCTCCAGTGCTATAAAGGGAACAGAAGAGATTATGTGTGTGCCTGTCGCTCGCTGCCGACTAGTCTCCCCTCCATACTGCCAATACTGTATACATTCAAATAGCAATAGTGCTATCATTAGCAGAGAGAGAGAGAAAGGATAATATGTGTAACTAGAGCTACACTCGGTAGAGCGCAGACCTTTACCAACATCACATTTGTTTGCGGGACCGAGTTAGCATCGCTAGCATGCTCCCGTTGGAGTGACAGCGCCTTGCGCGGCTGCAGGTGTGTGAATGTGTGTGTGTGAATGGGTGAATGTGATGAGTCATGTAAAGCGCTTTGGGGCTGCTCTGAGCAAAAAGGCGCCATATAAGTGAAGTCCATTTACCATTATTACCAGAATATTTATGTACACACATACAAACAAGAATGGGCGCTCGGTAGCATAGCTAGCATGTTAGCTCATATCGATGCTGACGAGCCTGTCGGGTAGAAACATCCCTGTGTGAAACAGAGCAGGGAGCGTCTCCATGGCAACAGATGCTAAATACACAAAGATGAAAACATAACTTTCTAAACCCAACGTTCGTTGGCGAAGGTAATAATGACAGTAAGAGTCAGAAAGCATCACTAAAATATGCAGCAAATTATTCGGATGATATTTGTCCTCGTGTTCGTTGGTTTTCCCGCCTGGCGTCATATTCTCTCCTCCCGTGTCATGAAACAGAAGTTCGTACCTGCAAACGTATCGGGGACGTAGTCCTTGACTTCGATGTAGACGAACACGGCCGAGAGGATCAGAGACTGGTTCTTCTCGTTCCTCAGGCCGATGTATCGGTAACCTGCAGAGAGAGACTTTAATGCGAACGTCGTCTGAGTTGTTCATGGAGTCTAAAACGTGATGAGTCGTATTAACGCTGGAGGAAAGCCGAAACACGAATGGTCTGAAGCAACAAGGAAACGGACGCTTCGTTTGACGCCGTCAGAGTGAGATGAGTGGCTTTTTGAACACAGTCAGGAGCTCAGAAGTGGTTCCCAGGAGGTAAAGGAAGAAGAAAAGACTCAGTGCTGTGGCAAATAAATCAACGGCTTTACTGTCTGCACAGACTTTAAAGGAAAAAGAATTATTAATGAATTCTTCTTCACAGTGAAATTCTGTGTGCGTGTAAATGTCCCGTCTTCTCTTTCAGTTCGGAAACACTTGTTATTTCAGTCCAGCAGAGTTGTGACAGTGGCTGGATGTACAGAAACACAAGGAGAGTGTGTTGTGGGGAAGTATTTCTGTTCTCCTGCTGTCAATGCTCAGGTTTTAATTATTGAAATGGTTTAAAATGCTCATTATCAATTGTTTACTAGTTATAAATTAATCAAAAGAACTGACCCAAAAGAAAAAAAATATATATTTACAATTCATCTGTACTATTTTGAAAGCCATGTCAGGAAGTGGAGTCCTAATAGATCATTGATCGATAAGAAAGATTTGACACACAAGATTAACACAAAAAACAGCCAATACGATGGAATAAGTTGCTTAAATGGACAAATATTGGAACTAATGGAGGAAAGACGTTGGGTAGGAGGAGGACTTGGGAGATGATCAATAGATGAAGTGAAAATAAAAGGTAAATAAAGATAATCTAAGCACCTGGTCTGATTGCAGACACCGGGATGATTCGATGACCAATAAACTTCCCTCCTTCCTCAAAGGCAGCGATTCTCAGCGAGGCCAGAGTTGGAAGAATCACCTGGTTGAATGAGTAGAAATCCTCATTGAACCTTCATCTTCCTGAGTGTGGAGGCCACGCCCCCTCCTCCCACCACCACCCCCACCTCTCCACCCCGGGCGGCGCTCACCTTCTTGAAGACGATGGGCTCCTCGTCCCACACCGGGTTGATGGCGTTGTTGTTCTGGGACGTCTTGGTCTTCAGGGCTTTCCTCCTGGTGTCTACGGGAAGCCCGAACATCTCCACCTCCACGTAGACGCCCACCCGCCGCTCAGTCAAAAACTGTCCTGAAATCACCTGGCAGAGGAAGACGGCGGGAACATTTCACTGATCGCCGAGAGAACGACGGCTTCCGGTCAGCTTCTGATTTGGGATATTTTAGCTTCAGCATCTTAGTCAGACTTCAAGTTCTTTTAAACACATGGCTGGAAAGGTCAAACTGTGTTGATATTAGATTACTTTATGAGGAGTCAAAAAAGCTATTTTCATTTCATTTGCACATTGTACATTTTTTAAAAGGACCTTTATATTCTGAGTAAAAATAGCTGAAATTACATTACCAACAAACGAAAAGTTGAAAAAAAAATTAAACAGGAAATGACAAAAAAAAAAATTGAAATGCTTCAAATCAGTACAAAAAAAAGGAAAAATAGACCACTTGAAAATTTCTAAGAGTGAAAATGGCCGAAAGAACTTAAAGTAACTTAAAAAAATTACTAAAACAACAAAAAGTGAGTCTAAATCTAAACTCACTAAAACAGATGAAAAATATTTTAAAAGTAGCTTCAATTTAAAAAAGCAAAACAATGAAAACAGCTACTCTCAGCTAACATCTCAAATGGCTTAAAAAAGATAATAATAATAAAAATAAAAAAAACAACTACGAAAATAATGACAAAAAATATCGTATCTAAACTCAGGGCGGACCGATATCGATACCGGCATCGGTATCGGGTCGATACTGGACTCAAAACGTTGTCGCCTTTTGCCATTAGTTCATTAACGCATTTCTGTCGTGCCAAATCCTGTTTCCTCGCCACAGTCAAGAATATCAGACTTTTAATAAGGATGGACTAAAATAATCTGAGCACACACACACAGAGCTCAAGTGGAAACGCTCTCTCAGACTAACACACACACACAATAATGTTTATTTATTGCTGCCACTCCACTCCAGGACGGGTCTGTTGTGAGTCTACCTTCACAGAGAGGGTGTTGGCCACGATGCCGTCCACCGTGTTCTCAGTGAATGGGTCAAAGTGTTTGTCTGGACGTCTTATGAACTCGGGCTTCAGCCTGTAGCCGCTGCGACCGTTGTACTCGAACATGAAGAGGTTCAGCTGCGTGGACAGATCTGGAACAGAGAGCCGGTGTTACGTTGGTCGGCTGCAGGGATGCAGCTTGTCACGGGGGTGGGGGGTGGGGGGTGGGGGGTGGGGGGGGGGGGGGGGGGGGGGGGGTAGCAGAGTGGAGATGGGCTATTTTGGGCGTCGGTGGTCTCAGATGTAAAAATTCCTGTTCGATTCATTCACAAGGCGAAGTGGCTGGTGACTGGAGCCGGACCAAGGCTTGGACGGGCATAAAGTCCTCCTGCTGATTGAAGCTGCACCGAGAAAAAAAGCTGGATACGATCAAAAGCACCAAACTGCTAAATATATCAGTGATTAGGCTCAAAATTAAGTGCAGTGGGAGACTATCCACTCACAGGGCTTCATAACTGTGGGTAAAGTGATTGACTCAAATCTATTTGAAGTGATTCGCTTTCCAACTCATGTTTGAAGCTACGGGACATTTTTGAGATACTTCTTTTTTACAAGTTTATGTAATAAAACACACACAAAAAACCCAATATAGACTCTGTCTTTAGCCGAGTCAGATGTCTTTATACAAAGTCAGCCAGACAAACACCTTTGACATCATAAAAATAAAGAGTTTTCACCGATGGTTTGGTAGTTGAGAGCCACCAACTGACAGCCAGCGTTCCAGAAGAGCTGTGGCATGAAATTAGATGAGTCCACTCTGGTTCCTTTGGGGTAGATCCGACTCAGCTGGGACTTATTATATCTGGTTTCAGGAAGGTTACGGACACATACGTATACGTCACAAGTCATGAGTTAACTCCAAACCTCTAAAAATCAACATATTGTCCAAAAGAAAGCCATTGGTATCCATGTTTGAAGTCAAAAAGTCTTTTTCCTTTAAGTATATTCTGTCCCTTTAAAGATAACCGTTTTAATTAAAAAATAGAATTGAATTTAAAGTTACTGTGTGACTCAGTCAGTTTTTTTTTTTTGGAAGGTTTTACACATTAAAAAAAAAAAAAAAAAAAGAAAAAGCTGAAAAAAGAGGATTTAAAAGTACAGAGGCAGTTGCCATGGTATGCGGTAACTGCGGTAACTGTTGCCAAGGATACTCCACAAACTCCACCGGTGACTTGGTGAGATGCTCCAAAGCTTTGGTCTCCACGAAAGACGACATGTGGTAGCAGCGGGCTGCCTCTACACACACACACACACACACACACACACACACACACACACACACGCAAATGAATAACTGTCTCTAAGGCTAGTATATAGTGTTTTTGGTTTGTAATGTACAAATGTTTTCTAAGAAAGTTTTAGATGTAATTTTTGCACCAAAACAACTCACAAAGTGAATAACTACGTCTTCATGTTGCAGTTTGATTGAACCTGATCAATGAATATTCTATTATATATATATATATATTTTTAAAACCACACAAAACACAGAAGTACATCTTTTCCATTAAGCGTGAAACTCGTTTCAGTTCAGGTTCCACATACAGACCAGTTTCATCTCGAGTAGATAAAGTAGAGCCATAATAACCTTTAAATTTAAACTTTAAAGTTTTTCTTTATTGTGACGCAGAGTTGATTGAAAATGTCGATATTTTTCACAAAACCAAACAATTACTACAAAAAAAATCCCTCTAATCTCAACATCTTAATGAAACCTTCCTGTATAAAATACAGTGAAATATCCAGAAAGCTTCTCCTCTGGCTGTTGCATTCTGGGTAATTTTACAACCCCCCCCCCTGACAGCGCGGCTTTGAGGCTAGTTTGACAGCGGCGAGCGTTCATGGCAGCATCACCGATATCTCAGCTCGGGTCTCAGTGTCGTGTTGTGTCCAGAATTCTTCACAAATTAATGTTTTCTTTGAAATGTGGTTCGGTCAGGTCGGAGCCTCATGTTTGACGCCCCTGATCTAAACGTTCAATTCTCACAACACATGCCGCTTCAAGCCGCTCGTTATTACAGAGTGCCAGACTTCCTCCTTCACGTTTCACATTAAAATAAGTGTCTTTGGGCTCTGTAATCGACTTGTCGAAACAGCATTTTAATAAAACAAAAATAGCATTCACCCCGAACCTCTTCCTTCACACTTACTAGATTAAAAAAAATGAATAAAAATGCAGCACTGACAATTCCCTTCCAAGTTCAGCCTGCTGGAGTAAAACGTCTACGGCTCAGAGTGTGTGACTTTCTTACTCTTAGAGGCTTCGAAGGAGTTGAACTTGGTGGGCTGGACGTAGTTCACCAGCGTGGACATTTCCTCTGTGGCCACGGCCTCGCGCTCCGCCGAGCCCTGAGATCAACGACAGCGGGAGAAAGAAACGGCGTTGGTTTGACGGTTCCAAACCACACGAGCGGCTGTAGTTTGTTTTGACAAGATGTGCAGGACGGATGCAGAGTTTCATAGGTTTAGGAGCTTCTTGTGCTTGAAACAGCAACATGAGCAGCAGCAGCATTCGACGGTAAAAAGCAACAAAGACATACGTTTATAGGAGAAACTACAACCAGATGCACATTAGAACACAAAGACACTGTGAACACCTACAACCCTCACATCCATCCCAACTACCCGGTGTATTTTCCCCCGCTATCAACGCGTTATACTTCTCAGAGAAATATAACCCAGATGTGTATATCTATATAAAACCGGAGTTACATAAGCCTGTGAGGCTCCAGAGGGAGCTGCATGACATCTGATGAATCGCCGCAGGTCATTTCCATCAAGTCTGGCTGAGAGCTTACAAGGCTTCTCATCCATCTCTGCTTGAGGCTACGCTAACTGCAAGTGGCACAGATGAGGGTCGACCATCAAACCGTGGGAGGGTTGCATCGTGGGTAGTGGAGGCGGCGCTGGATAAACACACTGTTCCGGGTTAGTGGTGAGTGGCTGTCTGCTCTGTTCTATTAGATTCTTGTAGTTATGGGCATTTTCATTTTTAGATGTTTTCTTGTTGTTTTTTGGGAACAAGATTTTCACTGTATTTCAATATTCTGCTCTATTAGTTTCCAACCTTTGCCTGCTCTGAGGGCCCAATTATGCCGTTTCAAGTGAAAATGTATTGGTTTTGTGCTTTAATTTCATAAAAGTTTTGCGTTTACATTGAAACGAAACAAAAAGGGTGTAGTTTTCACGTTGGGCCACTAGTGGGTGTTGTTGTTTGTTTTTGTAATGAAACCACACACACACATGCAGCAGGGAACAATACGCTATAAACATTAACAGTGGGAGAGCACGGACATTCGTACCAACAAGTTGGATTGTTATTATGGTGACTGTCAAAATAAAAGCATCAAGTACCGTCAAAATGCATCCAAGATTTTTCACTTGATAACGTCGTGACAACGGGTAAATTTAGATTTGAACGGGAGATTTTCTAGAATATTGAGGCCATCAGGGAAATGACCCGTTAAGAGTGTTTTTGCAAATGTTTGGCATCACTTTAATGTTTTGTCAAATCGTTGTCCTAATGTCTGGTTTTAGTCTTTGTCTTCTCTGGATTTACAAAAAAAAATAAAAAATTATGCCAAACCGTTCCTTAATCCACGCAAATAATCCATTAGTCCCAGTCTGAGTCTCAGTGTGCTTGTATACGTTGTCGTGGGTTGTTTTTGTTAATAAGTCAAAATATTATCAAGTCGTGTAAAGAAATCATACGAGCGACTCAAGTCTCCGTTTACACGAGTAAAAACGCAGTTTTTACATTTTTGTTTCAGAACCACTTGACATCCATATTGAATAACATATTGAATTTATATTCCGGTCCAGTGTCAGGTCAGTCCTGACGTTCGGAATGTATTATTTATGCTAAAAATGTGGTTCAAATATTTGCATTAAAAAAACAATACTAAACTATTGAGGCAACATTTCCTCCATTTATAAATCTAAATGCACATAATACACCTAAAATGATAATTTTTAAAAAATTCTCATACTCATGTATGCAAGGTGAGGGCATTGTTGTATATGGATTAATGTAAAAATATTTTCATAAATTACAAATTTTATTATTCATGTAGATTATCAACCAAGGGTGTATATATGTATACGTATGTGTACATGCAGATCACTGTGCGTATGTGTTTGCACACAGGTTTTAAAATGACTGAAATGAACTAATTAAACAAAAAACAAACACATTAAAATAAAACGACAACAACACAATAAAGCACAAATCACTGGGAAAAACAGCAAATGTTCACAACTACGACGACATCCAGACTTCGTACCATGAAAGATGACGATGACGTGAAAATTAAAAAAATCCCAAAGAAACCCTTGTAAAAAAAATGGCGACGGCGGCGAGGGTGACCTCATGTCTGCTCTGTAAGATGCCACCACTGACCTTTTTACCATCATCATCTTCATCATCATCATCTTCCTCACTCTCTGCCTCCATCTCTGTCGAAATTAAAGTTAAACAAGTCTTCATCGTCTTCAAACTTTCCCCCTTTTTCAGGCGACAGATGAGAACAAAACACGGCACTGTGCATTCAGCTGATGTAGAAGAGGATAAACAGCGACGAGGCAGACCCGTTGTGCGACCGGTGCTTAACGGGACTCGTCAGGCAGAGCGAAGACGTTCAAAAGTGGGAACTGGTAGCATATCCAATGGGATTTCAGTGATTGTCCCCAACAAAACACAGCAGCGTGGTGGAGAAAGGTACATTTCAGCTGAATACAACAATCACCCATAACATTATGACCACCTGTTTGCATTGTGGAACTTTTAAACTTCTGACTGGAATCCACTGTGTAATCTTTCCAGTGTTAACGCCGGAGCCGTTTACGCGACAACACATATAGTTCCCAATAGAAGAGCAACCCCCCCCCTTTTTTTTTTAAATATGTAGAGCACGTGAAGAAAGAACAAACCTCTTGTGGGTGCAAAAATGCATAAAGAACAGTCAATTTAGTTTTTTCTTTAAGTTTTTTTTATTCTTAAAGGCCAATTCATAAGTGATGTGAAAATCATCATCCATCCTTGTGCACGAGCGTCCACTCCAACTCCTCTACGGTCGACCGCACGCCGCCCAAATCTTTGCAACTGTGCGTCTCCCCGTCTGTACAATCGGGTCGACAGCCTTAACGCTGTCTTTCAAGACTGCCACAGCAAATCTGTCCTCCTCGTTGTGTTACAGAGACACTTCAGCGTCGCTCACATGTTCACAATAGACGCACACCCCCGAGGCTTGCAATTGCGCAGTGCGCATCTATTAGGAACTGCACGGTATATTGTGTTTTGGGTGTCCGTTTACGCGACACACATTTTTACACAGATTTTGACCGCTGCAGAGGCCTCGCAAGACTTTCCGAGACAGCACAATGTCCGCTTCTTAGACGCAAAGTTCGAGGACAAAAAGTTCACCTGAAATATTCAGGATGATGTGCCAGGAGGGAAGGGAGCGACTTTTCAATAACTCCCCTGACCCAGGTGGAAGCCACACTCATAAATGTACAATCACACATGGCACGACTTTGTCTCATCCCAAGTAGTCAACTTTGGTTGATCTCAAACTTGCATAAGCAACAAAAAATATTATGGGATGAGCACTAGCTCCACGATATACATATACAGTATACATCCTTAGGGTTATTAGCGTGGAGCTATAGCTGCAGCTGTCACATTCCGTCACTATAGCTTATTCTATAACACCTCTGGTGTAAAGGACGTCAATACGGCTCCTTGATTTCCATCTGCATCAGGCTTTAATTGCCGTTCTAAGATTCTGACCTCTTCTGGGATGTCCTGCTCATTGGCCAGACGTCCCTGAAGAGATGCATCGGACTGGCAAAGCCAACAGTGATTGGTGTCGTGATGGAAGAAGAAAAGAAATCTACAAAAAAAAGTTACTTTTTGGTTTTCAACAATAAAAACATATAATTCCCCATTAAATATATTTATCTAAAGCCCAGAGAATAAAACTCTTCCTCCTGATGGAGGAGTCATTAGTGGCAGTGCTGAAGCCCACGGCTGCATCTCTGGACCTTTTTAAATGATTTGCCGGTGACTCATGCTCGAGAGGACGTACATCTGCTGAATGTGAAAACGGTTTAAAAAAGAGACACGGACAAAAGGGACGTCTCTTTGACGAGTGATGCCTGTAAATGACAGGCTGAGTGCCTCTCGCCGCTCGCGTCTCTCTGGCTGCCATGGAAGAATTCCACTGTCCGCCCGGCGCGCCGATACAAAAGACCGTCGCAGCTGAATACATTTCACATGGATTTGGGAGCTTTTGTCTTTTGCGTCTTACCTCCTGTGTTGTTGCTAGGAGACACCGGCTCGTTGCTCTGATTGGCAGGTTGGTCCGTCAGTCGCTTGGTGTCCGCGTTGTTGGCAGGTTTGTGAGATTTCTTGTTCTTGATGAGGATTTTGCCCATCAGCTCCTGAGGACTGGGCAGCGGGACGCCAGACTCGAGCTGCAAACACACACAGCAGCAAAAGAACAGCAGCAAAAAAACTAAACAAACAAAAAAAAACCGCACAGAATGAGCACAAGAATCTTTCAAGCAGCTGAGTTTATTGATACCTCACAGTTACGACGATAATATGGGCAACATGAATCTGTTTACATGATCAAATTCAGGGGTAAATCATCAAATACGCTGATGACAACACGTTCTAAGGTGAGACCGACGTTAGAGTTGAGTTTAGATTTATCATTAATAAGTTCAAAGTAAGTCTTCAGATATGATGGAAAGATGTTTTCCTTTGTCTCGTGTGTGTGTGTGTGTGTGTGTGTGTGTGTGTGTGTGTGTGTGTGTGTGTGTGTGTGTGTGTGTTCTTACTGGGTATTTGTCCAGAGGGTCAATCAACAGAGCGTCTCCAAAAATGGAGCGACAGTATTCAGCCATCTTGGCCTGCTGCTTCAAACTGTCGGGGACGGTTCAAACAGAAAGTTAGAAAGACCATCTGCAAGGTCTTCCATACAACTGGATAAAATGATAATAATCAGAGGTGGGAATCGACAAAGCTTCTCACGAGTCTACGTGGTTTTCGAAGGAGAGGATGACGGGGAAAGGTGAGGTCTTGAAGGCGCACTCTGCGATGGCTTCAATCACCTCCTGGACGACGACGGCAAAACAAGGAAGAATGGATTGTTTGATCGATTAAATGTCAGCAAACAATCCCAGAATGTCAAATTTAGCATTAATTGGTCGGTGATAACATTAAATGAATTAGTTAAAACCAATTTTTGATGCATTTTAACACATAAACCCACTCAGAACTACTCAGATATCACATATTATCATATATCTGCAGGATGTCGCCTGAAGAGACGACAAGAGAAAATATTTATGAACCGAGACACTCTGAAGGTAACGATAGGACCCATGGGAATACAGAAGAACAGTAACAGGGAGCAGCTGCAAAATACCGAGAGGAACAAAAAGATGGAGGACAAGAACAAATGGTCCAGACGAGTTTGCCAGAATGTATACGTAAACAACAAAGAGCGGGGCAGTAGATGAACATTTGCATGAACGGTCAAGGAAACTTTCTTTCTTTTAAATTAATTCAAATTCACAAGAAATGTACCGTTGTACTCTAAAGGTATTTCACCATGTAGCATTTTTTTCACCACTTGAGCAGTCGCCAAAGAAATTTACTCTGTTCCTCACAGTCACACAAAGACACGTCGACATGCGGAGATGGGGGGAGAATTGAACCGGCAGCCTTCTCATTCAGAGACGACAGCTCTCTGAATGAGAAGACAGAGGGCCACATGGTGTCCAACAGCAGTGGAGCAAAAGATGAATTTGTCCTGGCTGACCTTAAAGGAGATCTCTGACGTCATGGTGAATCCGTGAGTGATGACAGGCTCCTCCTCGGCCGTTCGTCCTTTCCACACGTCCAGTTCCACGCAGCGACACCCGGCCAGCAGAACCTGCCGGTACATCTCCACCGAGGAGCTGCCCGCCAGCTGGCCCGCTGAAACACAGCGACACATCATCAGATCACACAGGGCGACACCGAGCCGGGACCTTTACGACATGTTGAACAAAGACACACGTCGGGTCAACAAACTCTTCCTCTCCCACTGGAGGGAGAAGCTGCTGTCAGCTGGAAGACCTCAGGAAGTTGTCTTCCGTCTGGATCCAGTCATCAACACCATCGTAATGGAAATAACCCTGTCGCTTGTACTGTAGTGTCTCTCTCTCTCTCTCTGTATGTCTCTCTCTCTCTCTGTACGTCTTTGTCCCTCTGTCTCTCTCTCTCTGTATGTCTCTCTCTCTCTCTGTATGTCTCTCTCTCTCTCTGTATGTCTCTCTCTCTCTCTCTGTATGTCTCTCTCTCTGTATGTCTCTCTCTCTCTGTATGTCTCTCTCTCTCTCTCTGTATGTCTCGCTCTCTCTCTCTCTGTATGTCTCTCTGTATGATTCTCTCTCTCTCTGTACGTCTTTGTCCCTCTGTCTCTCTCTCTCTGTATGTCTCTCTCTCTCTCTCTCTCTCTCTGTATGTCTCTCTCTCTCTCTCTGTATGTCTCTCTCTCTGTATGATTCTCTCTCTCTCTGTACGTCTTTGTCCCTCTGTCTCTCTCTTTCTGTATGTCTCTCTCCGCCTATCTTCCCATCTCTGTCTGTCTCTCTTCTTCTCTGTCTGTCTGTCTCTCTCTCTCTGTCTGTCTGTCCATCTCTCTCTCTGTATGCCTGTCTCTCTCTCTCTCTCTTTCTCTCTCTTTCTCTGTATCTCTCCATCTCACTCTCTCGACATTCACAGTGATTTTCTATTTCTTAATTTAGCTACATGATGAGTACGTCTGTACAGTATCATTTCTTCTATAAGGGACAAGAAATTCTGTTGACTGTTACATGCAATGACAAAGACATTCATTCATTCATTCATTCATTCATTCATTCATTCATTCATTCATTCATGTCACAATAAGGCTCTATAGCTGGTGCTATACAAATGAACTGAACTGATTGATTTAAACGTCTCCAGGTTGAAAAGGTTTGTGTAGAATCTCGTTTTAGAGCTTCAGATGTTTGGAGTCTCTTTCTGTGCCGTTTTCATTCGGGTTGTTTGTTAGTCTGCTTAGGAGCTGGTTTGTTTTTCAACCCACAATCCATTCCTCCATCCGAGGCCTGACACACATTTACATCTGAGTGAAGACCTTCTGTTAGATCCGGGCTTGTTCGCCGAAGTTCAGTGTCACTCGGCTGCATGTTCCCCTGAAACTCGTCTTTGTTTGCTGAATTAAACTGTCAACTCGCTCCGACACTCCGGCTGTGGCTCGAGTCACTTCTAACACACTTCAATATGTGCTCCTGGTTGTAATTTTCCTTTGCCGTCTCTTGTATCGGCCGCTGAATGAATAAACAGCCGACAAACCGAGTTTACTTTCTAAACAACACGCAAACGTTTAAAATCAGTTTGGTTCCGTTTACACCATTTCAAGTGAAAACGCAAACATTTTGTTACGTTTTGGGCGTCTGAGCCACTGAAAACACAACTTTCTGAAAACGGTCGCCAAGGTGGAACTTTGTGAATTGCTTTGACTCTGTCTCCATGGAAACGGGGGGAAAAAACCGGAGATTTTCTGGAAACACTCGGGATCCGTCCCGAGTTTACGACAGAAAAGCTGCTACTGGTCCTGGTCGCCACGGCCGGTACGAGCTCGTAGTTCTGCACATGCTCAGTAGACGGACAATAAGAACAATGTTTCCTCCACCGTGTCGACTCCCAGTCCATATTCTACTGGGACTTGGTACTTTTATTTTGGCGGTCACTGTATTAACAATCCAACTTGGTCTTTTGTCCACTAGAATGTTCGTGTTCTCCCATTGTTGATGTTTGTAGCGTGTTGCTCTCTGCTGCATGTGCGTGTGGTTTCATTACAAAAACAACCAACAGCGCCCACTCGTGGCCCGGCATGCTAACTACTTCAACAAAGAAAAAAAAAACCGACGCATTTTGTATGAAACACAGTCGTTTTCTCTCTCTCCGAACAACGGGAGTCAAACAGAAGCCAAGTGAATCGAGGCGTGGGGGGGTGAAGTGCGGTGACCGCGTTACCTGTCAGGTACGTGTTGTGCGAAGAGTTGATGAAATAGTGAGACAGAGGGAAGCTCATGTCCTCCGACTGATCCAGCTTCTCTGGCGGAATGACCCCGTTTTCATCGCTGGACAGGTAACTGGAGAACGCCTGGAGAGAGATCAGGCCTGGAGGCCACATTCAATTCACACACAACACATCATCATCATCATCATCATCATCACGCCTCATATTCCAAAAAGACGTCTCCAGAGTTAACCATCAGTGAGTTACTTTACTGAAACAACTTCACTCTGCTCTCTCCTGAGTTTACACTTGGTATAATTCCTTTACATGGTTGAAATGACTCTAATAATAAATGCGAATAAATGTGTGTTTCTATTTTTATTATACTTCAGACAGATGGAGGAAAATAAATAAGTAACACAAGTATTTAGTATATGAAGTAGATTCAAGGCAAAATTTCTGAGCCAATAAAAAATGTTAGCATATTGATCTTTTTTTTTTTTTTTTTTTTTTAAGAGGTTCACACTGTGGGCATGTGGGTGGGTTAGTGTGTGTGTGTGTGTGTGTGTGTGTGTGTGTGTGTGTGTGTGTGTGTGTGTGTGCACCTGGCTTGAGCTGAGCCTGGTCGTGTTGGTAGCGCTCCATTGCGGCGTGTGTCTGAGCAGGACGAAGCGGCGGGTAGAGGATCTCGTTGAGCCGCGGGTCTCGCTGCTTGTTATTGATGAACTCGGTCATTTGATCGACCGACAGCGCGCCGTCCTTCCCTCCTCTGCGGGGTCACAAGGCCACGGCTACTTTACATGTCATCAAATGCAGATTCGTCCCAAATATTGTAGAAGAAAAGTACATTTTTGATGAAGACACGTCATACGTTTTCAATTTATTACACTTAAACTGAAGTATTTCAAGCCATTTACTGTTTTATTCTTCTTTATTCATCATTTTATTTTCTAACTCATCATAATTCAAAGTAATAATAACATCAGATTTTGTTCCTGTTATCCTTACAGAAAATCAGAATGATCACAATCAAACTTTAAAAAGAAAAAGCTTATGAGTCTAGAAATAAAGAATTCAGCTAACATCCAGATTATAGAGCATCTTCCTCCACTAACATCCAGATTATAGAGTATCTTCCTCCACTAACATCCAGATTATAGAGCATCTTCCTCATCTATCATCCAGATTATAGATAGTCTTACTAACTGATTGGGACATTTTTCCCCCCAGTTCCTTTAATTCTACTTCATAATAACTAAAACAGATATTTATTTTAAATCAATAAACCGGTGGAGATATGTCTTGACATCTTGACGATCCGGTCATGTTATCAGGTATCTCACTGACCAGCGAAACAGTTAAATGACACGTTGGGATTAAGCAACGCCCGTGCCTGACCGACCGACCGGCTCTGAACACGCGACTGAAGCGAGTCCAGACCGTGACAATCACTTTAAAGTCTGAGACGCGCTGCCTCTCTTTAATCTGTGGTGGTGCACCGATGGGACGTCTTTCTTCTCGTATCAAAGAAATCAGCCTAAAGCAAATAACACAGTTAAAACGAGCGGCTTCTTCCACTTTAATGAGTCTTTTAGCTGATCAGAGGCGAGCGACTGTCGCTGCTGACTCACTGCAGTTTGAAGATGTTCCCGAGCTCCGGCCGAGGACACAAACTGTCCAAGAAGTTGCGGTAAACCTCCAGCGTGAAGTCCTCCAGTTTGATGCTGTCGCCCTGGTAAAGTGCAAACAGACACGTTTTAAGTATCAGAGCAGACGTGGCGTCAGCTCCCCCAAGGTTTTCTACCGTCTCCATAACTTTTCTCAGTTGAAGATTATCGCTCCGTCCTCGGGGGGAAATACTCTCTATACTGCGCTTTATCGGCTGCTCGAAAAGTTGATGACCCAGATATCTGAGCTCACTTCATCCCCGCTACGAACAACCGTGAGTCACTCCGAACCAAAAGCTTCGGCAGCGAAAAGAAAAGAAAAAAAAGTTTGTCCAAAACGAGTTATAAGGTGGGATGAACTCACATTAAAGCGTCTCATAGTGTGTGAACACAGAACTGTTCAAGCTGTAAATAAAGAGCGTCAGGAAGACGAGTGAAAGATTTATTGTATTTAAATTCAGGACATGTTTTTTATTGGCCTTGTATTGTTAAAAATGGCAAAATCTTCAACTTGCTTGATTTTTCTTTGAACAATGAATCCTATTCACACTTTTAAACAATGTGCCTGTGAACCGCAGAGTGTTATTGCAGCTAATCTCCCAGCGGCGAAGCTTTTCGGTGGGAAACGACAACGATTCAAGTGAAAACGCATCGTTTCTGAAAAGCTACTGTGTTAAAATGTGGGTTGACCTCTCTCTGTGTGAAGGCAGACATTAAAAAGGATATATCAAATTAAACATTCGTCAGAATAATTGATGTTCGAGTGAAAAGCAGATATCTGGAAAATGTAATTTAATAGTGCAAGAGAAAAACATTACTATTCTAATAACTACCATTATAGGACATCCACTAATTCTTAAATAGTTAACAGGGGACTGTATTCAACCTGTTCATCACTTTTATTTTTCTTCTTTCCGTTAACAAGAAAACTGTTTTTTTTGGGGTGTTTCAGAAAAGTTTCCATTGAAACGGAAGAATCACTGAAAATATAACAGTTTTCATGTTGGGCCACTAGTGGGTGCTGTTGTTTGTTATTTTAGTGAAGCGGCTCACACATGCAGCAGAGAACAACGAGCTCCAAACGTTAACAACGGGAGAACAACGGACATTCTAGAGGACAGACCACCAAGTTGGATTGTTATTACGGTGACTGTCAAAATAAAAGTACCAAGTCCCAGGAGAATATGGACCGGGAGTCATAACACTTATTGTCTCTACTGAGCATGTGCAGACATACCAGTTACCACTGGTGTTGTGCACATGCGCAGTAGCAGCGTCAATGTGGAGTGAGTTTTCAAAAAGTTTTCTTATTTACTACCGTATTTTCCTGACTATAAGCCGCTACTTTTTTCCCACGCTTTGAACTATGCGGCTTACAATGTGGTGCGGCTTTTCTGTGGATTTTTCTTCACCCGCCAGGGGGCGCTGTAGTATAAAGTGAAAAAAACGAGACCGGTGAAAGTCAAATTTTAACATAAAAGAAGAAAGTGCTAATTCTCATTTAGCACATGCAAGCAGCAGGCACGACAGAGATTTTTTTTCAAACCCATCCCCCTTCATCATGGAAACCACACGAAGGCTGGACTGTTGCGTGAAGAGGGCACTTCAGCTTCAGAGTCAGCTTCACCCCGGGATGATGACATCGACACGGAGAGCGACAGGGAGAGCAACACTGACATCGCCACAGAAAAGGTGTGTGACGAAGCTCTTCTGAGGCTGTTCAACTCCGACACTGAAGAAGAGGACTTCGATGGTTTCAGTGCGCAGGAGGACGACGAATAAAGCAATCAGTAACTTTTCTGTTTCGTTTGATAAGCACTTTTATGCTTTGGGCACCGCTCGGAAACTGATCAGTTCCCTTATGTTCAGTTACACTAAATATTCAGTTCAGTAGTGAACCGCGGCTTTTAGGCCGGTGCGGCATATAAAAGTACATTTCCAATTTTTTTTAAAAACTTTGTTGGTGCGGCTTTTATTGAGGTGTGCTCTATAGTCTGGAAAATACGGTATTTATTTCATATTGTTCCTTTGTAGGTTTTCTTCCTTAAAAAACATTGAGGTTAATCGACGACTTTTGGAGCGAGTGTGTGTGTGTGTGTGTGTGTGTGTGTGTGTGTGTGTGTGTGTGTGTGTGTGGGGGGGGACCGTCTGTCCCACTTGGATTAGAATAAGTTTGACACTCTGTTGAACGGGGTCACTTAAAGGGCTCACCCGTGCGTAGGGCAGTCGGCAGTTCTCCAGAGCGTTCTCCACTCGTTTACGGTCTGAGGAAAACAGGCGAACGATGCTGCAACAACACACAGTGGCATCACACAATTATCGACTCATCCTTAAACACAACGTGCCACCAAACCAGAACCGACACTTTGACCTCCAAAATTACCCCTCGAACACCTCCCCCCTCTAATTACACCTTGGAAAGTTGCTTCAACCTCATTTGAATCTCCTTGTTCACGTTCCTTCTACCCACAGATTTGCCAGAATTGTACGTCGACAAACCTTTTTCAAGCCAAGTGAGATGGCCTGGTGAAGGTTTGCATGTAGAAAATGGTATTTTTGATAACGTCCTCCACCAGTTCTTCAAACTCCAATTGTTCTCAAACCAACAGGAAAGAGAAAACGTTTTGCAGCTGATCGTCTTCGTCTGAACAGACTTTAAACCCGGCATGTCAAACATGAGACCTGCAAGAGGCTCCAATCCGGCCAAACCACCAAGAAAATCGTCAAAGTTTCTAAGAAAACATTGACTTAAAAAAACAAAAAAACACCCAGAATGCAATTTTCTGGACACCAAAAGGTTTCATCACAATGAACTTTATGTTGAGATTGGAGTAATTTTCTATTGTAATTGTTTGTTTTTGTGTGAAACTATTGACATTTTCATCACATATACTTTTTTGCCATGACAAAGAACTATTCAAAGAGGTCGCAATATGCAAAATTCACATTTGACTGGTTTTCCTACAGTACTACTCGTCCCCATACCTGGACTGACGCCCCAGAAGTGAAGACAGTCTGTCCTCTCTCTCTGGCTTGTTTCAGGTTTTAAAAAGTGTGTTGCTCCAACCAGCCAATCAGAAATCAAACCCTCTATAGTGTCATCGGGGGTTTAGCCAATCCCAATCAAGGTAGGCCCTCCCTTTGACTCCTCCCACAATTAGGCAGCTCTGCTCTGGCACATGGCACCACGAGAGGAAGTACTTCCTCCTCCTCCCAAGATGGGCATGTGTGGGCGGAGCCAGTCCAGCTCACACAGACACAGCAGATTCTGAATGCAGCTCCTATGATCCCATATTCAAATGGAGGAGAATCGAGGAAAAACTGGATTTGGGGCATTAAACTTTGAATAAAACGTTTTTGGACCGAGATCCATGTGAAGGTGTTGAAAAGCTGAATGATATGACTCCTTTAAAGTTTAAAGGCTATCATGGCTCTATTTTACCAGAAGAAATGATACTCCTGATAGATAAGAATCATTTAAACTCTCCGGTTTGTGTGTGATGATTTCCCCATGGAGTTCTTCCTGGTCAGTCAGCCACAACAACACGAACTGAAAGTGCAATCTACAGTGTGAAATTGAGCTGGCTTCGAGGAGGATCTCTGTAAATCAGGCTCCGTTAAAACATCAGCGTTAGTCCCCAGGCTTCCAAGATATCAAGTGACCTTAATTTGCCGCTGGGCGTGCTTCTAAAATACAGCTTTCCTTCTCGACTGTATTAGCCATCTCACGCTGTGCCAGTCTTTGATTACCAGGTCAGTGCTGAATTAAGCACCTTCATGGATCCTGTCCCTGTTTTCGCTTTCCCATGTGCGCATGGAATTAAGTTTATTTTGGGAAGCGAGGGACGCGAAAGAGCAAAGTTGAAGTTTGTGCCTGTCTCTGCAGACTTCGCCGGGCTATTTCCTCACATTCCCGACCATCGGCTCTAACATGTGCGCGTGAGCCGATGACGGCCTCCCCCCAACGGAGGCGGAATAGAATTGAGCAGCGACTCACTTCTTGACGGGAATCCTGCCCTCCGCATTGGGTTGAAGGGTTAATCTCACGTACCTGAAACAGAGAGAACAGGTCATGACCATCATTTATCTTCTTCTCATTGTCGTTAGTTCATAAATCACTGTCTTTAAGAAGACGTAATGACCAGATTTCAGAGCATCTTCCTCCACTCAACGTTCAGATTATAGAGCATCTTCCATCATGAGATTTTGTAATATACACTTTTAGCTCGTAGTACGACATAAAGTTACTAGGTCCAATCTTTTTAAACGTCCCTGAGTCCGAATTCCTCATCTTTACATAAAAATTGGATCATTATGTTGAAGTAAAGAAACAAACAAAACAAATCCAAATATTTCCTTTGTTGGGTTTATTAAACTGATAAATCTGTGTTCTTCTATACTGGTGGGGACCGTGTGTGTGTGTGTGTGTGTGTGTGTCTGTGTGTGTGTGTGTGTGTGTGTGTGTGTGTGTGTGTGTGTGTGTGTGTGTGTGTGTGTGTGTGTGTGTGTGGACCCACGCTTTCAGCAGACTGTGGTCTCTGTTAAGATTGTTGCTCAGCAAGTTGGAAGACAGAGAGAACAGCTCCTCACACCAAGCCTACAAGAAAACACACACTTCATCACCATCATCATCATCATTGTCGCCATTGTCATAACACTGTCATCATCACGATCATCATCCTCATCCTCATCTTCACCATCATCATTATGACCATCATCATCATCATCATCATCATCATCATCATCATCATCATTTTCACCATCATCATTATGACCATCATCATCATCATGACCATCATCATCATCACCATCATGACCACCATCATCATCATCTTAACCATCATCATCATCATCATGGCCATCATCATCACTATCATCATTGTTGCCACCATAAGCATCGTCATCATTACCACCATAACCATCATCAGAGCATCATCATCATGACATCCTCAACACCACCACCACCATTATAATCACCATCATCATCATCATCACCATTATAACCATCATAATCATCATCAGAGAGTGAAGCACCTTGGCCTCTTCCTCCTGCGACGCGATGAAGTTGAGCTGGTTGACGTTGACGAGGTCCGAAGCCGTAACCACGGTAACCATGCGGTTCTCCAGTCGGCCGACCAGATTTCCCACGTCGAGCAGCTCCCGGAGCTTGGCTTCCTGCAGGACGGCACGGCGTGCAACGCCAAGATCAACTCACGACAACGTGTAAAGTGAAAACACTGTTTTCTGCGTTTCAGTTTCAGAAAACGGCAGCGGAAAAGCTGAAAATGATGTAATCAGCATGTCCGGCTGCTAGTTGGTGCTGTTGTTTGTTTTTGTAATGAAACCACACACACACACACACACACACACACACACACACACACACACACACACACACACACACACACACTAGATCTCAGTCCTGTAAATATAAATGGCTGCCAAACAGTAATAAAGCCTCAATAACAACTGTACAAGCCGATACGAATCGAATGCTGGAAGCCGAATGAATAAAACATCGGTTGTTCCGCTGCATGAGATGAATAAACATGGAGTCTGAGGTCGCAGAGAAGCCCTGCAGGAGGTGAGCGGAGAGACACAGTTTAAGAAAAGAGGCAGATGAAGCCACACATGGCGGGTGAAGAGTGACGGGCGGGTGGAGGAGGCGGGTGGAGGAGGAGGCGGGCAGGGCGGCGGTACCTTTGGTGTTTTGGTGCTTCGGCCCGTCCTGACATCTTTTACCAGGGTCAGGTCCAACAGCTCTGTGTCCTAATAGACACACACACACACACACACACACACACACACACACACACACACACACACACACACACACACACACACACACACACACGCACACACACACACACACACACATCAGCTGTTATCTGGGTGGTAAGTGCTTCCTCCTGTTTCCTGTGGAGGATTTAAGCCCACCTGGAGGGAGACCGCGTGTGCGTGTGTGTGTGTGTGTGTGTGTGTGTGTGTAATTAATGATCACACGCTGTCTCCTCTGCCTGCCTTTTGCAATGTCTTCACAAAGTTATTCCTGCAGCTTTCACAGTGAACTGTCATTTCTATTTCACCATTGCGTCCTTAATATCTGATAAATTCATGTTTGTTTTTTTTAATTACTGTTGCTATCTAATAATGCTTATAAAAGCCACATTACAATATAGCACAAAAGTCTTACTTGACATGTGTTTCCTGTATTAAACATCAGCATTTTACCTCTCTGTGATACTTTAACTAGAACTGTATAGGTCGAGGTGTTTCTTTTTCAAGGGACATTATTCAGTGGTTAGTGAAGGCGGACAGTTTGAGTGTGTGTGTGTTCGAGTGCTCGCCTTGTTCTGGTCGGACCAGTGGAGGTAAAAACCATGTGGGTCCACGAACAGAGTCACCGGACTGACAGTGGACAGATCCTGCAGAGAGGAAGACAAAAAGCAGAAACTCTCTTTAATCCCCGTGAAGAAAATCAACACAGCTGCACAGTTTTAAAGCTTTTCCTTTTTTGTTACGCAACACTCCAGTGATGACTCAGGTGTCCACGGCTCAACGCTAAACTTTTCGAAGTGCCGTGGCGGTTGCAGCGAGGACCTACGCACACAGTCATCAGTAACCCACATTTTCTTATTGGTTGGTGTGATGATGGAACAGCTCAGCTCTCCTGACGACGACGTGTTTAAAAAAAGCCTCTGATGGATCAAATAAAAGCTCCAACAGACAAAAAAGCTTGAGTTAAATTCAAATGAAACTAAAACTATTAGAAACTTAGTTTATCCTGTTTGTAACTTAAAGAAGTCGTCACTCAGAAATCACATTCTTCCTTGTTAAGACGTGTTTATTAGTGTTTGACCTCAGTTGAAACTCAAAATCTGAAGTCTGAAAGCAGCCGAGTCTTTATTTTTTTTGCTCGAACCAGAATCCCCCCACAAGGGGGCGCACGCCAAAACGGCAGATTTTGATTGTGCTGCTGTGTTGCCGTCAAGACAGGAGATGACGCTATAGCAGTTAGACGCTAACCGCTAACGGGACTAGTGTGAACTTTTCGACCCCACGTGATTTACAAATGACCCGGCATTTTATTGTAAATCTCCGGGGTGTGTTGCTCTGCAGCGTGGACGCTTGTAGATACTCCACCATTGTTTTTTATTGTTCGTGTGAGCAACGAACCGCTATGCTGTCGCTATGCTATCAATGATTGACACTTCTAGCGGCCAATCAACGTGTGCCTAATATCCGTACCAGTCGAAATCTCTCACGTACTCTCGCTAGAGGAAGCTGCGGTATGAAAAACGATCAGATTGAGCTCTAAGTTTGATTTATTTTTCCCAATACATTTTAAGAACTGATTTTATATAACAACTGATAACTCCTTTGAACAAAATCTGACATTTGACCAGGCTGATTGATATTCAGGGATATTTCCAATGAGTCATTAGTCTATGGAGCAGGGGTGTCAAACATAAAGCCCTTGGGCCAAAACCGACCCGCAGGAGGTTCAAATCGGACCAAACGACCCAAAAAAACTCTGAAAATTACAAAGAAAACTTTGATTTTTAAACAAATTTCTTTAGAGTTTCTTTAAGTTTGAAGACCCTTGAGCTGTCTGAGCCATTTTCCTTCATTGGTACGAAGCCCAAATGAAGAAGAAAGAGGACAAGAAAAAGAAAGCTCAATTCAGAGAAATTCAAATATCAAAGCTCTCTCTCTCTCTCTCTCTCTCTCTCTCTCTCTCTCTCTCTCTCTACCTTCCATCACAGTGGACAGATTCAGCGGCTTATTGGATTAGCTCCTGCGTAAGTATGATTCATGATCTTATACAGCTCAATGCATTGATTTGCGCGGATGCGCACACACCTATATCCTTTCTTCCTTGCACATATGAAATCTGTTTAGTTGGAGGTAACCGTGCCAGTTACCATGGCAACCGGACGTTGCACGTTTCTCATTGTCAGGACTCTTGTACTTCAGCATACCGACACACACACACACACACACACACACACACACACACACACACACACACACACACACACACACACACACACACACACACACACACACACACACACACACACACACACACACACACACAGAAAAGGCCATCATTATTAATTATAGGGCTGATTGTGGTCATGGGGGATACTATCATGTGTGTGTTTTGCCTGCACACACACGTACACACACAGAGATCCACACGCTGTACAAGCGGACCAATTAATTCCATACCAACAGGTGGCAACGGAGCAACTGACCACAAACACAATTGTCTCTCACACTCTCTCCCATACGCACGCACATAAATGCCATCATCATTAATATTAATTATGTTTGATCGACTCCATTGTTTATAGCCACAAAAGGAATTAGAGTAGATACACGTTTGTTCATGTGTGTGTGTTTTGCACACACACACACACACACACACACACACACACACACACACACACACACACACACACACACACACACACACACACACACACACACACAATCTAAAAGCATACGAATGGATTAGAGACCAACAGGTGGCAACTGCAAAAGTGAAAACACACACACACACACACACACACACACACACACACACACACACACACACACACACACACACACACACACACACACACACACACACACACACACACACACACACACACACACACACACACACACACACACACACACACACACACACACACACACACCGACATCCAGAGGCAGCTTCTACCAGCATGAGCAACTTCCTCCTGGGCTTCATGATGACAGAACGACATGAATACATCCGAAGCACCAAAAAGCAGAATGAAGCGCTGGTCTGTTGTGTTTCAGTGGCTCCTACCTCGTCCCATTTAATGAAGTTGCTCCCGTTCCTCAGTGTTTGGGAGACAGAGGGAGGCTGGAGTTTCAGCGCATGGACCCCCGGCTGACCGCTCGCCATGGCTTCACACACACATCAACACACTCTTTATCTCTCTCTCACACACACACACACACAAGGAGATGGAGATGTTGAGCTTCAGACGCTGGGATGCTGCATCTCATGTCCGACTCTAAACTCCTCAGAAGTCGGCCGCAGCATCCTCTCCTCCTCCTCCTTCTCTTCTGATGCTGTCCTGTCTCTGCTTCTTCTCTTCTTTTTCTGTCAGTCTTTCTTCTTCTCTCTGTTTCCTCTCACCTCTCCTGTCTTATCCCTCCCTCTCCTCCTCTCCTGCCCTCCCCCTGCTCGTCTCCCCCTCTCTCCTCTGTTGGTGCTGCATCTCACTGAGAGACAGACTGAAACAGATGCCTTCGTGGGAGACAGGATACGTGTGTGTGTGTGTGTGTGTGTGTGTGTGTGTGTGTGTGTGTGCACTGCCTCCACAAATTGACTCATCTGCGACATGCGCACAACGGCAGCTTCCCACAGATGGGGGAGGGATGGGAGAGAGAGAAAGAGAGAGAGAGGAAGAAGGGAGGAGAGGAGAATAAAGAGCTGGTGGGGGAAGAGAGTGGGCGATTTGGAGGAGGGTGAATCGAGCTAAACGACGGGCACGGTCAAATCAGGCCACACACACACACACACACACACACACACACACACACACACACACACACACACACACACACACACACACACACACACACACACACACACACACACACTTGGTTGGACTGTTGTAGAAAATTTGCGAAAACGGCACACGCATGGATTCGAACCGAGGACCTTCTCACGATGAGGTGAGTTCCAACCATCTAAGCATACGGTATCCATCCATTTAACCTCGCATGTGAGGAATTTGGAGACATTATAATGACATTATAAATAAATAACTTAAAGAGGCATGATGTGAAATTGTTGTAATGCCTCCATTGTACAGTGGGCGGCAGTGTTGAGTCTCTCTGACAGAAGTATCTTCTTCTCTTGGTTTTTTGAAGACAGTTGGGCCACAACAGGTCCAGTAGGTAAATACGCTCATATTAGCTATACTGCTGAGGAGCTTAATTGTTCCCTTAATTCTTCTCCTTGTGGCTCAATGCACCTTTCTGTGGTAAACACTGGTAATGCAGAGCTCAACAAGGAAGTTAGAAAACGATAACACATAGTTACAGTAAGAAATAAAAATTTTTGGGGAAGTAACAAAAAGAAACAAAGAAAATACCACATTAAGGAATTATTTTTTATCAGCAGCTATATATAAATAAAACAGAAATATGCTATATCACATATTTTTAAGGTGATTTATCAGAGAAATTAGAGTATTCATCTTTATGAAAGCGTATTCAATATGAAAGGTTGCGTTGTGAGAAAATATTTATTATTATTTTTTAATTCTTGAAAAAAATGTTATTTGATGATTGTAGCACTTTAATTTCTTGGGTACAATATAAACGCAAACCCACAAACACCTCACAGGAAAACCCCCCAAACCTGGACTCGAACCAGGATTCCGTTGCCATGTGGATGGTGTTGTAATCAACACCACCTCACCTGACACAGAGTCAAGACCAAGACAAAGACCAGAGCATCCCATGACCCAGCCAAGACATAGACCAGATCGTTTCAAGGTCAAGACCAGAGTGTCTAAAGACCAAGATCAGAGCATCCTAAGACCAAATCAAGACCAAGACCAGATTATCCCAAGTCCCAGCCAAGACCTAGACCAGAGTGTCTAAAGACCAAGACCAGAGCATCCCAGGAACCAGCCAAGACCTAGACCAGAGTGTCTAAAGACCAAGACCAGAGTGTCTAAAGACCAAGATCAGAGCATCCTACGACCAAATCAAGACCAAAACCAAAGCATCCCAAGATCAAGATTTTACGAGGCCCAAACCTAAACAAGACCAAGGCCAGAGTGTCCCAAGACCAAATCCAGACTAAAACGTTAAGTGGCCAAAAACAAGACGAGAACATCCCAAGACCAGGCCAAGACCTAGACCAGAGCATCTCAATAACTAAACAAGACTTACACAAGCCCATACCAATACCGAGCCAAGACAGAGACCAGAGTGTTTAAAGACCAAGACTTCAAGACCCTGAGACTGAGTCAAGGCCAAGGCCAAGGTCTTGAAAATGTGGTCTTGAGCCGAAGACCGGTCTCGAGTTCTACAGCAGGCCATGAGGCGACCCACTGCACCATAACCACCACACGTTGTACAACCGTCTAAATCCCAAGCTGTAACCTGCAGCAGCTCCGCTCCCCGCCTGGGAAAAACTCTCCGTCACACTCTGAATCCCGCCGGAGGGAATTCAGCTGCGAGTGAATATCAGTGAAGTTTGGCCGCAAAGCTCAGCTTTCACTCAGCATCAGTGTCACGCCGGGCTTCAGGAGCTCTGGAGAGACACTGCTGATGGGCCCATCCAGCCTGTGATAAACCCGAACCACTGCAGTGGATCAGTCCATGATGAAACCCTGTTCTGAGCACAGAACTCGAACGGCAGGGAGTCTTTGCTCCTCTGCTGCTCCTCTGCTGCTCCTCTGCTGCTCCTCTGCTGCTCCTCTGCAGCCACATTCAGGCCCCGTTAACACCACAAGAAAACTTTTGGAAAACGCGCTTCACGTTGACGCTGCTGCTGTGCATGTGCACAATGCCCGTAGTAACGAGTTGTTCTGCACATGCTCAGTAGCCGGACAATCAGTCCCAATGTTTTCACCTGAAACGTCGTCACATAAACAGGACATCGATCATACAACTGCTGCAAACCTACAGAATTCCCATTTCTCTGGATTAACGTGATCAGAGGCTTTTTTGGAAGCCGCATGTGTGTCGTCATGCTTTCAGGCCACACACTGCGCCCAAAAATACACTCATCAGATGTGAATGTTTACAAAGCCGGCTAATTATAAGAGAGGAAAGAAAGAGAGTGGGCGAGACAGTGGAGAAAAACAAAAACAAAAATAAAACACTGTATTAAAATGAAAAAATTAAAAAAACAGAGCCAGGAAGAGCCAGGCTCTGACATGTTTCTTCTTCTTTTTTTATTTTTTTAAATGCAAAATCAAATTTTTGTGCGGATATTCTTGGTGCAATGACAAGTGGAATAAATAAGGATTGAGGGAGCGCGATGACTCAGTGCAACGAGAAGCAGATTGAGGACGTTTGAGGACACGACCTTGTGGACGGCTGCGACGTCTCCTGCGTGTCGGGTTTGACAATCAGAGGGGATTTGAATCCCATTGGCTTTTCCTGCGAGTAATCTCGGTAAAACACGAGGCACAGCCGCAGAAGCACAAGAAAAGACTCGTTTCACGGGGATGCTGGAGTCAAATAACAGCGTTAAATGATTACATTTCTGTTGCAACGTCTATTCTGTCGGATAATAATAATAACGACTATTGAGATCCAAAGACAAACTGATTTGCAAGATAGAGGAAAGTCTTTACATGTAGTCTGATAATGTCGTCACATTGTTATAAATCATAAATTATTCCTTGAGTTAATCTGTTTCATACCAACAACAAATTCATGAAAACAGATTGTTTGGGATAAATTATTCATTGTTTTACCTTCAAATGATTCAAATCGTGTACAGGCATATTGGGAAGGGGAGCACTGTCTGAATGAACGTACAGTATATGAATGCAAACTTGAAATACTGCATGTGTGTATTTATGTGGTAAATGTATACGTGTGAATAAGGTGTGTGTATTATATATATATATCTATCTATCTTTATATCTATATGTCTTCTATATTAGATAACATTCTTTCTGTTATATTTACATATATACTAACTATTCTTAATACAGAAAGATAAAATATTATATGTATGTATGTATGTATGTATGTATGTATGTATGTATGTATGTATGTATGTATGTATGTATGTATGTATGAACTATCAAATATTGGAGAAGGGGTAAGGTTTGATAAGTTTACTTCTTTCTACCCCTTTCCAGGCACGTTAATCAGATATATGAGGTATGTATGTATGTATGTATGTATGTATGTATGTATGTATGTATGTATGTATGTATGTATGTATGTATGTATGTATGTGTGTATGTATGTGTGTGTGTGTGTATGTATGTACAGTATGTTGATAAGTATATGTGGGTATACTTAAACATAGACTACATATTTTGTATAACTATATTTTCATAAGCTATAACTTAGTTCTTATCATCAAATGGGGTATATACAGTTTTGGATATGTATGTGTGTGTATATAGTGATATCGGTTATGTATGTGATCGCACAAAATGTATGAAATGTCACATGCTTTAAATTAATCAATTAAAAACAAAAACAATTCATGGATAAAAGTGGTATATAAACAGATATTCTTTTTTTTTTTTTCTCCCAGAGGAAACAAAAATGCCATATTTCTATTTATTTATTTTTTCAATTAACCCCCCCCACACCTTCCTGAATAACTCCAGTCGATAAACCGAGAGACCCTCATACCGCCAACAAACCACACAGAACTTTATGTCGGTGTGAACGGCGTATCGGTCGGGGAGAACGCCGCAGAGCCGCAGCGTGACCCTTGTAACCTCCGCACTGCCTTACACATGCTCATATAATGTATTCTCTTTCAAGGCCCACTTTAGCAGGCTGCAGCCTCCTACACACTCACCGCTCGCTGCAGGAAGAGACACGTGCAGAGACTCACGTTGCCATGACACTGTGTGATACCGTTACTGAGCCGCAGCCAAATTTATAGGGGGAAAATATCCAAAATGATCATATTCCACGGGAAAGAAAAGACACACACAAAACGAAGACAAGCAGAAGACATCTGTACGGACGTGGCGAGTTACACGAGGTTGAGTTTGATCATTGAGTCGTTCAGATCAACGAGGGGAAAAAAACTGATTATTTGAGGAGCATCGGGGAGAAATGGAGAAGAGGAAGCTGCTCGTCACTCGCCGAGTAAACATTTTCAAAGCAGACGGGCAGAAACTTGTACGAGCAGAATTAGATTTGTGAGCACAGCGGAGAAGTCGGGACAGATGATCTGCGGCCGAGAGACGAATTGTGTAACTCCATTTGAGCCCGCTCACAATCCGCCCGCCTGATGAAATCAGAAGGAAATAAAAAGGCTCGCGCTGGTCGGGCCCTCGCTAACATCACAATGTCCTGCACGGTCACCCTTTGGGAAATGATGTGTTTTTAATTCAATCCCAGAGTCATTTGAGAGTCATGTGGGATGGAAAGGAGGTCGTGGGTGCAGTGCGTCCAGCGTCTCCTGTGTTGTTGGTATCAAAAAGAGAAATAATGAGGCGGAGAGGAAGGAACCCGCGCAACGAAGATCATAAGATCTTATAGGCTTGCGGAGTCTATTTAACAAATAATATAGAAATATTAAAGAATATTAAAGTATAAGAAATAATATAGAAAGTTAAAATATAGAATATATATATATAAAATATGAAAATAAATAACGAAATAGAAATATATATTTATTTTTTGTAATAGAAATACAAAATAAATATAATAAAAATAATATAGAAAGTTCTTTTTCTGTGTTAGACACAGACGATATTCTTGATGATGTGACTGAATGTGCTGAGCATCCTCTCTTCAACGCTCCGTCCTAATGATGCCACCAGACCTCAGCTATCAGAGCCTCAAATAATCCAAAACTGCACAAAGTCCATCAGATTTCTGGATTAACGACCAGACATTCACCTCTGAGATGTGTAATCTGCAGCGTAGGAGCCCGAAAACACAAACACAAGCAATGTATGTACACACACACACATGCACGCACACAAATCAAGACACTCCTACTGCCCACACATGTGCACGCACACACGCGCACGCACACAAATCAAGACACTCCTACTGCCCACACATGTGCACACACACACGCGCACGCACACAAATCAAGACACTCCTTCTGCCCACACATGTGCGCTCGCGCGCGCGCGCGCGCACACACACACACACACACACACACACACACACACACACACACACACACACACACACACACACACACACACACACACACACACACACACACACACACACACACACACACACACACACACACACACACACACACACACACACACACACACACACACACACACACACACACACACACCCTAGTCTTCACCAGCAGATCTCCGCTTATATAAGGGAGAGTGGGAGGCTGAGAGCTATTTCAGGACCAGCAAAGATGTGAGTGTGCATGAGAGCGTGTGTGAGTGTGTGTGTGTGCGTGTGTGTGTGTGTGTGTGTGCGTGCACAGCTATCGTGCCCATATGGATCTGTATCGGCCCTGTGTTAAGTGTGAAGGCTTGTTGGAGATATAAGGACTTTGATTCAGTGTGTTTCGTAAGCATTCAAGTTTGAGGTGAAGTTTGGAAAGCTCTGGGAGTCTCTGTGCCTACGATGTGTTCAGTCACACCCTGGAGCCACACACACACACACACACACACACACACACACACACACACACACACACACACACACACACACACACACACACACACACACACACACACACACACACACACACACACACACACACACACACACACACACACACACACACACACACACACACACACACAGAAAGGCAGCGCTACCCACACTGGCACACGGTGACTGGAAAATGCCTCCATGTTTACTTGTTGTTGCATCCGGATGTTGTAGCAGCACCAAAACCTTTTAATTGCAATCTTCTCCCTTTAAAAAGCCCCGGAGCCTTTAGGAGAGG
Organism: Lipophrys pholis; assembly: GCF_963383615.2. NCBI lineage: Eukaryota > Metazoa > Chordata > Actinopteri > Blenniiformes > Blenniidae > Lipophrys > Lipophrys pholis. The sequence goes on from NC_137642.1 coordinate 26,285,824, forward strand.
TTAGAAAACGGTCAGTTCACTACTTTTCACACAAACTACTACTCTTACAAAAGCATGAACTATTTTCCAAATGCCTTTTTTTTTTTCTTTCTTTTCCGGAAGCACAACTTGAAATGGTTTGAAATCCATTGGGACCAAAAGAAACTTAACTGCTCCGGCCCCTGATATATTACTAAATATAGCAAATCACACTTTTATCTTGTTAAACATAACAGAATTTGATAAAAACTATTACTTAGTTTAACAAAATCACACACTTTAAAAGTAAAAAATGGAAACTATGACTTAATTTGTACTCCCATGTGTATATATACATATATATCTATCTAATTATCTATTTATATATAGTCTATTCTCTTGTGTGCCACTATCCTAACTATCTTTAACTATTTGTGCAACGTGGAGCTGCCGTGACGACTGAATTTCCCCATGTGGGATTAATAAATCCTGATCTTATCTTAATTGAATGAAATCACACATTTAATTAGTTTTGAAAGTATAACTGTACCAAAAGCTGCAGTCTGTATAAAGATGCAGCAGATTTGCAGTGATTGCCAACGGATCATCTCCAATCTTAACAGAAAATCTGGCGCAAACAAGACGGCAGAGGAATAAAGCTTTTTCTGTCATTTCTGCATCACGGTGGTGGAATCTCCTGCTCAGTGAGGTGCACCTGAAAACCAAGAGGCTCTGAGGGAAGCGGTGGAGAGATGGGTGAGACGGAAGGGAGATGGAGGAGATGGTGGTGGTGGTGGGGTGGGGGGGGCAGTAGTTAGAGGGGCAGCGCTGACAGAAGCACACACATCCAGAGTTTGTCCTTGTTAGTGTGATTCAGCCGGTCTGTGAAGTGTGAAGCGCCTCCATCACTAAATCATGTGTATCAGAGCTGCTGCTGCTGCTGCTGCAGGGGCAACAGGGTGTGTGTGTGTGTGTGTGTGTGTGTGCGTGCGCGCGTGTGTGTGTGTGTGTGTGTGTGTGTGGTGGGGGCTCAAAGTGTGAACCATCCAAGGAAAAGTTTTTTTTTTTTTTTAGGTCTTCCAGGAGAAGCTTCTACTGAAAGATGAGTGATAAGAAACATTCAAACGTCGTTTCCACGACAACGTTTTCAAGTGAAAACACACAAAACTTTTGTTGTGTTTTTTTAGGGCGTCTGTTTACACATCAACGGAGCCCCGGGGGGCCACTGAAAACACAACTTCTTTGAAAACGCCCCGACTCCCGTCTCCGTGGAAACAGGGGAAAACACAAAGTTTTCTGAAACGCTGCTTCTGCACGTGCGCGTCACGGTCGAGGTAAATAGTTCCTCTGCACATGCTCAGTAGATGCATGATTAAGAAGAACGGCGGCCTCCTGACTGGCTCGGTTCTACAGAAAGTCTCCAGTCTGGTTCTGCAGGTCTTTTCCTGTTTAAAAAGGAGTTTTTCTTTCCTCCGTCTCCTCTGCTTGCTCGTGTTGAATTGCTGTTTTTCTCTGTAAAGTGTCTTCAGATGTCGTATTCGTCTCTATACAAGTAGAACTGAATTGAATTAAACTCCTTTTGAAACGGCCAAAATAACTCAGATCTTTAAAAAGAAGCTGAATCCGTTTTTAGCTCCTTTTTAGTGTTTTCCTTTAAAAAATTTTTTACAGATTTTGATGTTTTTCTGATCTTCTCTTAATGTTTTTGTACATATTTGCTAATAAAAAGCACTTCGAATTGCATTGTTGTTGAAATAAAGCTGCTTTGCCTCGTCTTTGTGAGTGACTACAGTTTAAATAATGTGACAGAACTTGGGACGCGTGTAAATCGTCTCTTTCATTCCAGCGGAAATACTAAATTCAGTCGGTTAAACGAAGCGACGCGGAGTCCTGTCAGTTTGTCAGCGTCGATCAAAAAGATCTGTGAAAGTGTGTCACTGTGAGCCCGCGGAGCAGAGAGGTTTGACTTCCCTTCCAGCCTGAATCTCAGAGGCAGCACTAATTAAAGAGCATCAAACACCACTCCCAAATTATACACTCTCAATCTGTCTCATCAAATATGGACCCCGGCTTTGACGCCACGCTCCGGAACGACAAAAGGTTCTCCAAAACGGGCGTTTAGGGAGCGGCGGTATCGACGAGTTCCCGGCGACGGAGATTCCAGAGTAGGAAAACATCCGTCGGAGGAATAACGAGGAGGAATCCCACGCGAGGCCGCACAGGCCTGCAGCGGCCGTTAGCACGCGGCGGCTGATGACGCGGCATCGCCCGAGTGGCGCTGGGAAATGAGTGGAGGAGTTGAAAAGGTGAGACGTCCTCGTTTCTCTCGTCACGCCAGACGTTCGGCTGACGGGGGGGGGGAGACTGAGGGCGGGGTTCAGGTTGATGTTCTGCACATAACCTCCGGCTCAGAAAGACGCTTCATCCACAGACTTGAAGGAAGTTCAAAGAAGCTCTGAAGCGTCTTTGGTTCTTTTGATAATCAGAATAGTGAGCGGGGAATAAAGCTGCTTTATGCAAAACAGGCTGAAGTTACGGATTTTTATTTATCTTTTCCTTTAATATCTGCAACAAAACAACAAGGGTGAATTAAAAGTAGGAAAAGATTAAGTTCTGTTTATTTTTATTGTCTTTTATTGTCTTTACTCTCACACAGTTTACTCATGTTTTCCACAAATACATTATTATGGTCGGAGAGCAAGCCTGACGACAGTCGATACTCGGTGACAGCGCCACCTGCTGGAAACGCTGAATTGCAGCGTGAATAGTCTGCAAATTTCCAGAAAGAACCCAGAAGGTAATTCCAAATGACCTCACACTTGGCGTGCTGACACGTCGGGCAACGGGAAATAAAAGTGATCAAAATCTTCAGTAGACGTCTGAGGGCGTGGCCAAAGTTTCATATCCGCCATGAAAAGGGAAATGCAGTGGAAATAGTCCCAACATGGTCCCGTCGGCCTCAAACGTTAGACATCGGAGTGCAGCAAAATAATATCGACACTCGGCGACAGCGCCGCCTGCTGAAACAGCCTGAACATGGTCCAATCTACATGAAACTTGATGATGATGATGCGTCAGATCCAGATTTAATCAGTCATATGACAATAAAGACCATCGTTCATAGCGCCACCTGCTGGACAGAGGAAGTGGGGTCGACACAACCTGTATATTTATACTTTCGTGACCATTTCTAGGTATAATTCATCGTAAGCGTTGGTGGCCTGAGATTAACTGACGTGTATGTTGCTCTTTTAAAGATAAACATTATCAAAGTGAATGAAATGATGGTCGTTTCTCAGGAAGATGTGGAAACTGAAAAGTTCAAATATCAGGAACAGAACGACCTTCGACCTTCGTGTGGATCGATTCTGTAAGAAGGCTCGTCAGTTTAGCATTAGTCTCACAGCTGCTGCAGATGTTTCAAATCCTTCTAAATTTAATCCCCGCGAGTTATTAAGTGTGAGAAGTGAGACGACAGCACGTCCACCTGGTCCTGATCCAGGTTGGACTTCATCCAGCAGCTTCTGAATTTCTTTTATAAAACACTTCTCGCTTCTCGTTTGTCGACACAATTATCTGGACCAAGGGAGAGTCCAAGGGAAGAATGGGTCTTGGCGCCATCAATTTTATTTCTCGATGAGTCGACGTGGGATCGAGGTGGAAATGTGGAGCGCAAAGAATCGCAGAAGACCTTAGTCCTTCTAACTTCCATCGCCCGTGAGCAGGACAGAACTCTCAGGATCGTCGAGAGCTTTCCTGTTGCGGGTCATTTTCTTGGTCCAGCTCTAAGTTTTCCGAGCGTCATCACGGTGAAACCAGTTAATGTGGAAGAGCTGCTGAATCCAAACGTCTGCGGTGAGACACGCGAGACGTTCTGGACAATTTGCTCGTTGAAAACAAAAGACGGCACATTCGAGGTTGTCGCTCCGATGTTCTGACAGAATTTCAACGAAACAATTGAAGATCCATGTTTTTAGTCTGCGCTTTTATTCAATTGTGTGTTTGTATTAACCGATTACCATAAAACACTTAGTGATGTCCAATCTTTTACAAAGACGTTTCCAGCCAGTCATTCTACTGGTTGGGTCGCCCGGGGCAACGACGAGATCCCAAACCTTCCCTGCGAAATGTGAACGACTGTCTTTTGAGTTCTTACCTGAAAATACCGTCACTGGAACCGGGTCCTGGGGTTGACCTGGTGCACCCATAGCCCATCTTGACCCCCAGGCTCAGAATACAGGGGCGGTTCCAAGTGTTCCCACCACATGGGGCAGAGGAGCAGTGGTGCCCATGTAGAGGGCAGGAAGCTGTGGGGCAGAAACTGGGAAGGTGGTGATCCAAACGCGAGGAGTGAGAACCTTCCAGCATCGACAGTAAAAGACTCATATTGCTCATTATTTGACACCATTTTAAAAAGAAGAAAAGAAGCATCATTACCAGGAAATCCTCTACAAACACAGACTTCCTTACTTTTCCTGTGTGGATGATCTGATCCTGACGATTCCTGCTCGTCTTTGCATTATTCATCCCATTTTTAATCTCCCGGTTGCTGCTTTTAAATGGATTAGACGTCAAGATTTGTGTCCCCGAAGATTAAACATGAAGAACCCCCCCCCCCACACACATCAAACACATCAAACACACACACATCAAACACACACACAGATTCACCAAAAGCAGATTTTCTTTTGTTTTTAATCAGAAATCATTGGTTTACAAAACTGACAATCATGTGACGACGACTTGGTAGAAACTGAAACCTCCCGATTGAAGAAAAAAAAAAAAAAACTCTAAGAAAAATAGAAGCTCTTGCCAGATAACTTGACATGTACAGAGGTTGACGTGTGTCCCGGGGTGTCGGCGGGTGCTCTATATTTGTGTTTGCCGTTTTCGATCTGTCTCCCCAGACCGGTCCGGTGGCGGAGCCGCTGTCAGGCGTTTTCCGTAGTGTTGCAGTGGACCATCTGCGGCCTCGCTCGCTTTCCCTGCGCCATCGCCATGGCGACTCATAAATGGCTGTCACAGCTACTTGGTTTTCACGGCTCCTGGCGATCGTCCATCTGTTTGTGTGTCCCCCCCCCCCCGACACGGCTGATCAGCGTCTCTGCAGCAGGCGGCTTGCTGCTCCCTGTCCTCTCATGTTTCTCTTTGAAAATAATAAAAAAAATAATAACCAGGATCGGAGGATCTTCACGGCGACTTGGTGTTTAAAACCCGCACCGTCTTGCGCCCGTAGTGCCAGTAGCTGTAGCCCGACGCCGCCGTCGTCACGGCTGTAATATACCTACAACAAAACAGACGCGGTTAATTTTCTTGAACACTTTTTCCTTAAACACCAGCTGCCTATTTGTTCGAAGGACGGAACTTCATCGTGATGTGACGCTGCTGAGCACAGAATGAAAGTTTCTTTCTTATAACAGGCTTTTTGGTAATAAATCGTCGACTGATCGTGCCACTTTGTAAAACTACAAGCGACTCGTGTTTATTTAGAGACACACAAATGTAAGAAAGTAACAGAAATATCTACTTTGAAATGTTTTGCATCGGTTCACTTAAAATCCATGTTGAACGTGGCAGTTTGCATGTTTTTGATAACTTTCAGATGAAACTATTTATACATTTTTAAAACGCCAAGACCCCGTCTACATGACATTTCAAATTAAAACACTGTTTTTGCGAAAAATTGTGTGTTTACATGGCAACGTTTTGAAAACAATATCGTTATTTTGGGCCGCAAGTTGGAGCCGTTGTTTCTTTTTCGTAATGAACACGAATCATCTCGTCACACGACTTTAAGTAAAATGGAGCAGAGAGGAAGTGGCTGAAGACCCGAGCCCGGATGAGGATCAGGCCGACATCCAAGAGTTTCAGAAATGAAACCAGGAACGACGTTAAAGGAGCCTGAATGCGGCTGCGCTTTGTTTCTGTGGAGTGACGCAGCTGATCCCATCACGGAACACGAAGCGGAGACAGGCGAGACTTTCTGTGGCACCACCGTGGGAGTGAACCCAGCAAATGACCGCCCCCACAACCCCGATACCCACCCACAGGTGTGAGGGAGCTCTAACGTGAAGCCAGAAAAGAGACTCCGCCGCGTGTCAGATCGGCCAGGACGACGCTGGACGACGCCGTCGCGCTGAAGCACGTCTAGATACAAATGTAGGTTACTGTGACACAATGAAATGTTTGTCCTCGCTCTGATTCTCACTCCACTGAAATGAGTCAGCGCACTTAACCTGAACAATGTGCAGGAACAAACAGCGTTTATGTGCTTGACTGAGAGGAAACATTTCAATTCCCCCCCCTCTGGTTGCTGTAACAACATCATGGATGAGGCCTGTGTTTGTACGCATGTATAATGAGGTGTGCGGTTTACCATAAGCACTGCAGCAGAACGCAGTCTGTGTACTGGAAGACCGGAGCAGCCAGCGAGGCTGCGACCAGACACAGCTGGATGGCGGTGTTCACCTGAGAGGAAAAAAAACCACACACACACACACACACACACACACACAAAAAAAAAACAACAACACAAATTAGAGGGAAACATGGAGGCAAGAAAAACTTTTCACTAAAAAATAAAAATAAAAAAACTCTGAAGAAAACTAAAGCCTCATTTATACGACACTTTTCAAGTGAAAACGGAAAACTTTCATTGTGTTTTGGGGCGTTTGTTTACACAACAATGGAGCTTGTAGTAACTGAAAATTCTGCTCTGACTGTCTCCGTGGAAACGGGGGAAGTAAACAGTTCTTCTGCACATGCTCAGTAGACGGACAATCGGAACAACGTTTCCTCCGTGGTGTCACGACTGCCAGTCTATTTTCTCCTGGGACTTGGTACTTTTATTTTGACAGTCACCGTGATAACAAGCCCAACTTGTAACGCTACTTTAAAGACAGGCAGCCTTGGTAGTTTTAAATATCTGTGTGTGTGTGTGTGTGTGTGTGTGTGTGTGTCTCACCTTGCTGAAGAGTGTGGGTTTGAGTTGTGCCGTGGTGTAGCAGGGGTTGAAGAACTTACTAAGGGTCACCTGAAGAGGAAAAACAGACACTTTATATTAAAGCTCAACTCCAAACCAGAGTCAGGCCTTTAAAAAAAAATAAAAAATAAATAAAGTTTAATCTATGTGACGGAGAACTTGAATATTATTCGGCTCAAACGTGAATAAAAACTCTTGTGAAGCCGTTTATCTGATGTATTTTGTTGTTTTTCTCTGCTCGTGTGTAAACAATGGAAATGATGCAGCTGAAGACAAAAAGACTTGAGACGCTGATTTGAAGGTAAACTGTGGTCAAACACTGAGTTTTCTCCTGCTAATACACCTTTACATGAAGTGATATAACTTAACTATTAAATCTAGGGATGCACCGATCCACATTTTTTCACTTCTGATCCGATACCGATGCTATTCCAATACCAGAGCTCTGTCTGGTTAAATATTATTATTATCATTATTGTTGATTTTATATGAGGCTGTGATAAACTCCTCTAAAGTAAAGTATGAAATGGAACTGGTCTCACCGGCGGGGGTACAGTCTTGTATCGGACCCAGAAGACGGCAGCTATCAGACCAACGTCTCTGAAGATCACCAAAGCCGTCAGTGGAGCTGAAACGGAGAACAACACGAGCAACCGAGTGAAGCGCTGAAGACTTTAAATCCAGCCGTAGAGAGCGCCAGGGGGAGGAGGACACACGGCGCCGGTTTACCTGGTATGAGGTCAGCGTAGGTGAGGCTGACGTATATAATACTGATGAGGATCTTGTCGGCCAGCGGGTCGAGAGCGCTGCCCAGAGCCGACTTCTGAGTGGGCCACGTTCTGGCGATGTAGCCGTCCAGCTGAGAGGCAAAGGGAACGTCCTGTGATATTCTTAATGAACTGTCGCTTCAAAAGACACGACGCATCAGGAGAACATGAGCGCAGCTCACTCGCACTTTTCATGCGTCTGGACTTTGAAATTAATCGAGATTGGTCAACATCACGGTTAGATTTTAGACCCTGGCTAGATACCAAGGGTGCGTCCCAATAGTCCCTCCTATCTCCTTTCCTATCCACTTCTCCTTAATCCCCAGAAGGGTTCAAGTAGCAGCCATGATAAGGAGCGTTGGAATTCTCACTAAGGAAAGGAGGCTCAATAGTTCCTTTAGAACCTCCTTTAGCCTAGGAACCACTGATGCTTCCTATAGAACCTCCTTTAGCCTAGGAACCACTGATGCTTCCTTTAGAACCTCCTTTATCCTAGGAACCACTGATGCTTCCTTTAGAACCTCCTTTAGCCTAGGAACCACTGATGCTTCCTTTAGAACCTCCTTTAGCTTAGGAACCACTGATGCTTCCTTTAGAACCTCCTTTATCCTAGGAACCACTGATGCTTCCTTTAGAACCTCCTTTAGCCCAGGAAACACTGATGCTTCCTTTAGAACCTCCTTTAGCCTAGGACCCACTGATGCTTCCTTTAGAACCTCCTTTATCCTAGGAACCACTGATGCTTCCTTTAGAACCTCCTTTATCCTAGGACCCACTGATGCTTCCTTTAGAACCTCCTTTAGCCCAGGAACCACTGACGCTTCCTTTAGAACCTCCTTTTGCTTAGGAACCACTGATGCTTCCGTTAGAACCTCCTTTAGCTTAGGAACCACTGATGCTTCCTTTAGAACCTCCTTTATCCTAGGAACCTGATGCTTCCTTTAGAACCTCCTTTATCCTAGGACCCACTGATGCTTCCTTTAGAACCTCCTTTAGCCCAGGAACCACTGACGCTTCCTTTAGAACCTCCTTTTGCTTAGGAACCACTGATGCTTCCGTTAGAACCTCCTTTAGCCCAGGAAACACTGATGCTTCATTTAGAACCTCCTTTAGCCTAGGAACCACTGATGCTTCCTTTAGAACCTCCTTTAGCCTAGGAACCACTGATGGTTCCTTTCCCAAAGGAGACCAGCTCATGTTCCCCCACAATTCCTTGCGGCGACAACATTTAAAGGAACCCGCTCATCGGAGCGTTCAGGGAAACTCAGGATGACTGAAAAAGGAGCAGATCATGTAAGTTACCAAAGCAATAATCTGCCTAGAACAACTCGAAATCATCTAGAACCCAGATCCCAACCAGGAATGTTCTGGATGTTGTAGAACCAACACGGTAAGGTCCAGTTTCTGTGCAGCCTGTTCTCACTCTGATTGGTTCTTTATTCACCTGCAGCCGTTTCCCTTTAGTTCCTCTTTTCCTTTGATTTACATTCAAACCTTGAGATATTTGACTTTATATCAGAGGTTAGAGCTTCAGGGGAAAGTGAGAGGAATTAACTTTTTGTAGTTCATTTTATAGAAATTTGTAGTTTTTTTTCCACCACGACAGACGTCCCTAACCTTCACCGCCTTCGGATTATTATTACGCCACCTAGTGGAAGTGCGGTCGGACTGTCAAAACACCGTGATCGCCTTGTCTTAACGCCTTTAGGAAGCCTCTCGACACCTTTCCTCAACCCCCCGGTGACGTCATCCAGGAGGTTAAGAAGAAGTGACAGGAGAGGAGATAGGAGGGACTAGTAGGAAGCGTCCCGGAAGTCATTCCGGTATTACCAGGTCCGTGGCTCCGGCCAGCGTGAACAGAGCCAGGCTGAGGTGGAAGTGCTGCTGGATGATCAGATGCCCCAGAAACGGAGCCAGCAGGATGCGACTCACGCACAGCAGGTTGGGGATCGTCCACGGGTTTTCATACTGCCAGGGAATTTAAAAAAAAAAAAAAAAAAATACAAATAAAATACATTTCTGCATCACACCCTTCTCATTGTGATTCATATTCAGGAGTTTCTCTTCCGAATTTGCTCGTAACACTGTGAATGTGTCTCCTGTATACCATTAATGCTTCGTTACACAGCCTCAATAATTGACTTAAGTTTCCGTACGCTCCAAACTAAGTGATCATCACACGTACAAACCCATTTCAGTTCTGGTGAAACTCTCTCGGAAAACATTCGAAAGTCTTTGGTGTTGCCTCCGCTGACACTCAGATCGGATGACTAAATGTTTCTCCGGAGGTTTAAGAGAAAGCTGGAGAAAACTGCTGAGTCAGCAAAAAATACATTCCTCTTTCATCTGCCTCCACAGATAAAGTTTTGTTATTTCAGGTTTTAACGGGTCGTACATCGTATAAATTTCCTTAAACCCCGCCATTATTAAAGTCTGCACCGTCGTCGTGTAAACGGACACACACAATGCGAGAATAAATGTGAGCGTCCCTGTACTGACAATCAATACAGCAAATGCCCATAAATAGAACAGAAAAGTTCACTTTGCACAAACTGGAATATTTCAGACTGTTCAGGGACTTTTGTGTACCTGAAGAGAGATGGTGCTTTTAGGGACTGTTGTGTACCTGAAGAGTGATGGTGCGTTCAGGGACTGTTGTGTACCTGAAGGGTGATGGTGCGTTCAGGGACTGTTGTGTACCTGAAGGGTGATGGTGCGTTCATGGACTGTTGTGTACCTAAAGTGTGATGGTGCGTTCAGGGACTGTTGTGTACCTAAAGTGTGATGGTGCGTTCAGGGACTGTTGTGTACCTGCAGTGTGGTGGTGCGTTCAAGGACTGTTGTGTACCTGAAGTGTGATGGTGCGTTCAGGGACTGTTGTGTCTCTGAAGTGTGATGGTGCGTTCAGGGACTGTTGTGTACCTGAAGTGTGATGGTGCGTTCAGGGACTGTTGTGTACCTGCAGTGTGGTGGTGCGTTCAAGGACTGTTGTGTACCTGAAGGGTGATGGTGCGTTCATGGACTGTTGTGTACCTAAATTGTGATGGTGCGTTCAGGGACTGTTGTGTGCCTGAAGAGTGATGGTGCGTTCAGGGACTGTTGTGTACCTGAAGGGTGATGGTGCGTTCATGGACTGTTGTGTACCTAAAGTGTGATGGTGCGTTCAGGGACTGTTGTGTACCTAAAGTGTGATGGTGCGTTCAGGGACTGTTGTGTACCTGCAGTGTGGTGGTGCGTTCAAGGACTGTTGTGTCTCTGAAGTGTGATGGTGCGTTCAGGGACTGTTGTGTCTCTGAAGTGTGATGGTGCGTTCAGGGACTGTTGTGTACCTGCAGTGTGGTGGTGCGTTCAAGGACTGTTGTGTACCTGAAGGGTGATGGTGCGTTCATGGACTGTTGTGTACCTAAATTGTGATGGTGCGTTCAGGGACTGTTGTGTGCCTGAAGAGTGATGGTGCGTTCAGGGACTGTTGTGTACCTGAAAAGTGATGGTGCGTTCAGGGACTCACCAGCTCTTTGAACTTGAACAGTCCTTGTCCGGGCACCGCGCCACCGCCGTCTTTCCTCTCCGGTGTCCCCGGTGTCTCCTCTGGCTTCCCGGTGCACAGACCTCGCGCCCCGGGTGTCTGCTGGCACCGGAAACCGGCCGCTGACTTTTCTCGCAGGAGCAGCCGCACGCTCCACGGACTCTGCTTCACCCGCTGGAGGATGACGCGACTGTACGGGCACGAGCCGCTCACCTGAGCCGGTTTTAACCCCGCGCGCTCAGCGATGACAGGCGTGTGCCGGAGCCGCCATGACACGGGCTCGAGCCAGCACATACCCGCGCCCCGTGCCAACAGGAGACAGCGCGGGGACAGCGGCGCGGGAAACCTCCGATAACATGCCGTCAGCATTTTCACGGACCCTGAGTTAGTGACCTGCGGGCCCCGCGCGGACCGGTCGCGTGGTCATAGCGGACTTAACATACAGCGACGTCAGAGCCGACGGAGAGACAACTGGAGCTGCGGGCCGCCATGATGCCGTAAACTGAAACGACGAGGTGTCGTAAAGCCACCCCGTCAACCGAAACCCCCCCAAAACAAAACAAACCCCAAAAAAAACACGTGGTAGATCTCTGAACAATAATACATCTATTAGAACAATGAAATTATGTGATTTAATTTATATTAATATTAGAAACTATTTGGTCCTTTTTTGGGAGAATGTGTTGTTTGGACTTTTTGATAACTGTATTCTTAAAAGCACATCTACTTACTTGATTAATGTTTTATTTATAACATCAAAGTATTACACTCATTGTCGCTATTACTCTGGAAAAAAGCTTGAGTTTTATTGCTTTTCATAATTTAAAAAATTCATTTTTCTCAATTCAACACTCAATTGAAACAGTAGAAATCTGTACTTTACTCCAAGTATTTATATAAACTTAAACCCCCTCAGCATCAGATGGAACTTTTTCTTTCTTTCTTGATTTTTTCGTTATTATCTCATTGTACTGTTGCACTCTTCACTGAGAGATTGTAGTTTGTACTGTTGTCCTGTTCTGTTCTGACTAAAGTTAAAGAAAAACAGGCTGTAGATGACAGAACAAAAAAAAAGACTGATATGAAGATTAAGTCTGAAAAATGTTCTGTTTAATGTTTGTGCTGTTGTGTATAAAGGAGAATATATTTATACAATATATTCACTATCAAAGTACAAACAATACAAGCAGTGTTTAGGAACCGATACGAACACAAAACATAAAAAAACACAAGAAAAACAAATATTGCATTCACACACAAACATCAACAAAACAAATATTTATTGAAATAATTTAAAGGATCTCCTTTATCATATGTAATTTTAACAATATATACTTAATAGGAGCAATTAGTTCAAGGTTTTCAGTGGAATTGATCTGTTCAGACCAACTAAATATTTTACATTTAAAACCAAATACAGAGATACAACACAAAAAATACAAAGAAATTACATCTATTATCTTTATCCTTTTTAAAGATCGACCGAAAACCTCGGCCTTGTTGACAGTAGAACTCCAGATTTACAACATAGAGCCTCTGGGTGAAATATGGACTTCAACTTGGCTAAATATATTCGAATATCCTTGGGAAGCTGGTTTCAGCAGCTTGAAGATGTGCATTGTCTGTATGTTTTGCTCGTTCCAGTATTTCCTAATGGTCTGGTGGAAATGCTGTGAACAGCGGGATGTCCACGTTCACTCTCTCATCAGAGAGAAAAGCCGTTGTTTCATCCCGTACACTGACCTTTAGAGTTGCTGCTCCTTCTGTTGTTTCGCTGCTCAGACGGTCTGCAGTTGGTACAGCTTGGCTCCTTTCTTTAGCAGGAAACCTTGTTCGTTCAGGGAACTCAGAAGACCTTCAAAGTCCAGCACCTGGAGGGAATCATTCAATGACTCGGTAAGACGTCCATCGTTTAATTATGGTGGTTTTAATGATTTTCTCACATCAGGTGTGTGTGTGTTCTGAAATCGCAGAAGACGACACTTCATAGGTTTTGCCAAAGATGATAATAATAACTTTATATACTATATATTTTTTACGAACAAAGTGTTTTACAGTAAAAACACACAAACAAAAAAAGTCAGGCGAGACAGAGGAGACAAGCAATTATTAAACAGATGGAAACTACAGACAAAAATGATTGGCGACAAAACACCACAGGCCTTGGTGGCTAAAAAGAGAGAGAGCGTATAGAAGATAAAAGGGGTATAATTTTGAGTAAAAATAGATAAATGGAATTAAAACAAAAGGTAAGCTTAAATTAAAAGCGAGTCTATAGGAATGGGATTTTAGAACATTTCTCATTCCTAAATGAGTCACTAGTGTTTTCAGCAGAGCAGAAGTCTCCTTCCTGGTTCTGCAGGTCGCTTCCTGTTTAAAGGTTTTTCCTGTCCTCTGCTTGATCGTGTTGAATTGTTGGGTTTTCTCTGTAAAGTGCCTTGAAATGACTGTGTTTGTGTATTTGGTGCTATAGAAATAAAATTGAATGTTTCAACATGAAGAGATTTACATTGACCCTAGATAAGATGGAAATAATGATTTTAGAGATGGAGTCTTAGATGAAACGGACAGAATCATTACTTCCCTACTTGTTTAAACCGTGAAGGTAAAACTGCTGGACGCCCTCTCCACAGTGAGTCTTCATAAACCTGAAAAGTTAGTTTGACTGTTGTTACCTTGACGTTCACCCTCTCCGCTATAGATCGGAGCGTCTGCAGGTCGAACTGCTTCTGATTGGTCCTCTGAGCGTGCGAGTGCAGCGCGCCGACCAGTCGTTTGGCGGCGCTGCGCTGACTCATGCCAGACCCGTGCTGGGAGCGCTCGAAGTCCAGATTGCCGAGGCCATCTGAGTACGTGTCTGCCAAACTGCAGACAGAGGGAGAGAATGAGACATTTACAAGAAGAGGCTTCGGCTCCACTCTCGGCAAATTGAGTCACTTTTTGGAGTCATTTAGCAACAACAGTGCAACGATGTTGGATTTGATAGAATTAGCTTCCATCCATCTAGTAAACTGATCCAGAAAACAAATGCTCTTCAGATAGACTTAGGATGGATTTTAAAGTTACGGCACCTTCTTATCTTACAGATTTGTTTGGTAGGTTTTTAACATGTATATATAAAGGAAGAAGGTGGGCATCACTCTATTTATATGTAGTTTTTACCCTGTAAAACACTTTGTGCTGCACTTTATTGCACAAATACTGCAACATAAATACAGTTTGACTGGCTGATTGATTGGTTTCACCTGTGTTTCATAATCTCAACCACGTCCTCGGCATCGCTTTTAGTCGCCGTCTCTCGAAGTTCCAGCTTGGCTCTCGCCTGCGCATTAAAATGGTCACTGGCACGCTATTGGGAAACAACTCGTCTCTGTTCAAAATGATCACCGAAATACGCAGAGAGTCACCTCAGTGAGTCTAATTAAAGATTCCAGCTGACGTGTGGTGATGGGTGTGGCGTCAGAAGAGTGAGCCTGCGATCTCAGGGACAAGTAGAAGTCCTGGAGGGTTTGAGCCGCTTCGGGAGAGAGCGCGGGGTAGACGTACTGACGAGCGTAGCTCACGTACTTCCTCAACAAGCACGTCGGGATCGCGTCCACGGTTTCACCTGCGGGGATCTAGAAACAGATGTGTGTAGTCATACGTTAAAACACACCGTTGTGAGATGAGGCGTTTTTGTACCGCATGGTCGTACCTGTAAGCGTTCGGACAGCGGCATGTCGGAGTGTTCCAGGAGGATGGAGGTTTCCGACATGCTGTCGGCCCTGGTGACCATGGCGCTGCTGGCTCTGCCTTTTCCCGTCCTGTTCGCCATGATGTGCTCCGACAGGCAGCGGTCGTGTGACTCGTTGGGGATGTCCAGGAGGAGGAAGACGACGTCGAAGCGTGAGAGGAGAGCTGAGCCCATTCTACAAGTAAACAATGATGCACACGTGGGAATGTTTGTAATAATCTCCAGCAGCAGCTCAAAAGCAAGAAATTATTCATATGAAGGCCTTCTCTACCATTTAGGTCACGTGGAGCCACAATAGCAACTGGGAGGACCCCCAAGACGCTCCCAGAACAAACCAGAGATCTAATCTCTCCAGAGAGTCCTGGTACAACCTCGGGCTTTCGGATCTGCCTGGTGAATCTCTAATAGGAGGCCACCAGGGGGCGACCTAACCAGCTGAACTTCAACTCTCATCTTTCAGTCTCTCTTGGCTGGTTGAGCTCCTCATTCTATTGCTTGTATCTACAATCTAGTCAGGGTGTCAAACATTAGGCCCGTGTGCCAAAACCGGCCCACAAGAGGCTCCAATTCACCAAACCACCAAGAAAATGATAACGTTTTCAAAGTAAACTTGTTTTTTTCAAATATTTCTTTAGTGTTTTGGCTACAACACGACACAGAGACCCGAGATGAGATATCGGTGATGTTGTCATGGACACGCGCCACTTGGTTGCTATCAAACTAGCCTCAACGTCATGCTCTCAAGGGGGAGTTTGCAAAAACATCCAGAATGAAACAGTTGCAGGAGAAGTTTTCTGGACATTTCACTGTATTTGGCACCAGAAGGTTTCGTTAAAATTGGCTTCATGTTGCGATTGGAGTCATTTTCTGTAGTCATACAACATAGAAAAACTTTAAAGTTTAAATTTAAAGGTCAATGTAGGACTGTATCACTGGTGTGGCCCACTCGAGATGAAATCGGGCCCCTGAACTAACATGTACGAGGGCTTCATGTGAAGGTGCCAGGAGAACAACCTGCAGTGGTTTAGAAATGTCTTCATGCTCCTTGAAACAAATATAAATGTATTTCATTGGGAAAATACATTCACATTTTAGGTTGTAATGTGACAAAATGTGGAAAAGTCCCAAGGGGATCAATACTGACCTCGCCTGCAAAAAAATCTAATTATTAAAAACACGTTTCAACTGAAACAAGCAACTTTTAACACTTTCGGATTTGGAGGACCGTAAAGATAACAGCCCGAGTAACATCGCCGACTGTTTCTTTGGTGACTTACTTCAGATTTTCTGACACCGTCTTGCCTCTGTTGTAATGTCCTCCGACGGGGTTGGCAGCAGCCACCACTGACGCCCGGGCGGGCAGAGACGAAACGATTCCCGCCTTCGCCAGACTCACAGACTGCTGCTCCATGGCCTCCAGCAGAGCCTGCTGCTGGCTGCCCAACTTATCAAACTCATCGATGCAGCACATTCCTGACCGCGACGGGGGAGGAAGGCACGAGAACATTAACGGGTAGCAGCGTCAACGCGCAGCGAGTGTCACGCCGGCCGACAAACTGCTAATTGATCTCAGATCTTTGAAAGTTTTCTTTTGGTCAAATCTCGCAAGTTTCAATGGCTCCATGGGGGAAAATTAGCGAAGCAATATTCTTCCAGATGGGATCCGTTAGGTCAAAGTCACTGCAGTGAACAAACGTGTTTTATGTTCAGAACAGGTACAAATACACAAATACTTTCTCCTTCTTTACCTTGATCAGCCAACACTAAAGCACCGGCCTCCAGAGCGAAATCTCCTGTTCCTGCATCTCGAGACAAACTCACCGTAAGTCCTGAAACAAACGAGAGATGTTACATTACCCAATCTCAGCATAAAAGAATGTATTCATTCATCTCAGCTTCATTTTCACCTGAGCATAGTGTGTTATCTATGGAGGAACAAAATGCCTTGTGTGTGTCTCAGGTTGTTTGTGTGTAATGTAAATATCTGTCTGTAATGAGATTTGTGTGCAGGTACGTGTGTGTAAAGATCCATGAATGTCTGATGCTCACAGCCAACTGAAACAGACCAAAATAAAGAGTGTGTGTTGTGGTCATTTAGTGTGTGTTAGTAGTCATTTAGTGTGTTAATGGTCTTTCCTTCCACTGTTACCTCCTCTGCTTGATCCATCTCTCTCCTCCTTGTTATACTCCCCCACCCCTCACCCCTCACCATGTAACATAACCCATCCATCGGATGGTGAGATGTTTGAGTGAAGACATTTACAGGTCCTCATAAGCATCCACACACACACACAATCTGTATACCCACAAATCTAAGTACACACAAATAAACCTGAGATTAAATATCAACATGCATACACAAGTAATCACTGCGCAGATTTCTACTTGGGATAACTTACCTGTGGTGCTGGTACTATTCCCACAAACATAGATTCCCCTGGGAGCCACATTACAAACGGCCTACAAACAGAGCACACATGTATGTATGTTTTACTATATGTACTAAGAGAAATAGTCAGATATTGAGAAATAGGCTACAAGCTGATGAATAACAGCACTATTCAAAGTGTTGTTTTTTTTTTTTGTTACCTGTAACATCTGACTCTTTCCCAGTCCGGGGTCTCCCACGATCAGGATGTGTGGGTCTCCCCTCACAGGGACGCTGTTCTTGTCCGTGTGTTTCTGCCGGCCTCCAAACAACGCCAAAGCAAGCGCGGCCTTCACCATCTCCAAACACGAGAACACAGCATGTTAGGGTGGAACCTTAATGTCTCTTCAAAAAGATCTGAAGACAACAGCACGTGTGAGTGACAGCTGAATTCAACTGACTCACAGTTGGTGGGGGGGAAAAAAACTAAACATTTTGCAAGCTGTAGTACAAATGTGGATATTCTGAGTCTTGCTTGAAAAGCGCCAAACTCACCAGATGGCCGTAGATGACTGGACACAACGAGCTGGGAGAGGTGAGAGAGCAGATGCAATGAGTGATATACTGCTGTGTGTCAGCAACATGTCATCGTGGTCAGAACTAAACAAACACTAGAGTTCTGGATAAATAATTAGATTTGGAAATATCGCTGATATAGTTTCAGTCACTCAATCTCAAGTACGACACCACAGTTACATTTCTTTAATCATACGCCGCTGAAAGGTTGCTCGGGGAATGGGACTGGAGCAACAAAATTACGTGTGTGTGTGCTTTGATTAGAGTATGCACATAAATAAATTCACGTTTGTGTCATGATATTTGTATTTCTGTCGTGAGATTTGCTTGTGTATGCTTGTTTGTATGCTGATGTACGTGAACGTGCATAAGAGTTCATTAGTGTGTCGACACCGAGACGTGCTTTCATGCCACGCAGGTCGCGATAAACTCACTGCACGACAAGTCGCAGCAGGCTGGGCTGCGACTGAATCTCCTGGATGGCGTACAGCTCCTTCAAACTGAACTCCTCCCCTGCGGGGCGGTCTTCAGACGCTCCCCGTGACCCTTGACCTCCTGACTTGGACTGATGGCCTGAACATTGGGAGGGAATGACTCGTCCTCAAAGTGTTTGAAGTCCATCAGATACAAACGAAAATGTGCGGCCAGACCTTTGGTATTGCTGACAGAAGTGGCATCGATGTAGAGGAGAAACATGCACTGATCCTTGTTTCCTTTGGAACTTCCTGTTTGGGGAGAACATGAGAGTAAAACGTCAGACGATGTCTGTCGTCACCAATCACCCGATGAAGAGGACAGAGGGAACACACGTACTGATTTCAGGCATAACAACAAACAATAAAAACCCTTTCTAGTTACTTATAACTACATACTGCAGCTGGTGACGCGTGTAATTCATCTGTTAATGGATTCAATGTCGACTCAATCACAACTGAGTCACAGCCTTGTGGTTTAATTACACACAAGGCTACTCGACTGTCCTGCAGCCGCCCTCCACATGGTGGAGCCATAGAGCCGTCAGTTTTTCAACAGTGCAGTGAGAAGATGGGAGAGAATTACCCTGACGTGTCCAGTGCAGCCCGCCAACACTGGTATCTAATACATGGAAAACAAAGTAGCATGGAGGATGTTTCTATTTGAAAAACGAAAATGCATGAAAGCACTACAGTGTAGGAATGTGTCCCCCATATTCAAATCAAACATTGTTTTTTTTTACATCTTAACCGACACTGAATGAGCGTGGTTAGAGAGCCACACTCAGACTCAGTGACGGCAGCATTTTAAAATCCAACGTCGCTGTTTAAGATTGTGATTGAAGGCTTCAAACGTGCTTGAAACACACAGTATTTTCTCCAGACAATAATTTAAACTACTTAACCATAAATGGAGCTTCATTTAGACTGTTTCTGCATTTTTCTTCTTAAAAAGAAACAAAAAAAACAAGTCGACTCGTCGTCTTATTAGTATTTTCCATTTAGTTAACAGAGAAATTAGGACTGTATTGGTTGAAGCTGGAGAACTCTTCATAGTTCATGTTAAAATGTGCTTGTTTACCTGCAATCTAAGACGACCTGGACCTAATAACATATGTGGACAAGCATAAAGCACTGGTTCTCTTCATGTAAATCAGTAGACAAGTTTTCAAAGTCAGACTGAGTTTAGGATGAGGTTAGGGTTGAGACGAGTCAAGTACTAGTTATGGTTAAAGCTAGAGTAAGCCTCCAGGAACTCACAGAAAATGAATGTAAGTCAATGTAAAGTATTCTGAGGCGATGAAAACATAGCTCTGCGTGCGCACCATCGTTCATGACTCTCACTATGCCAGTGACAGTGACCGTGTCTCCTGGGACGCAGCTGTCGCAAAGGTCAGAGGTCAGGTGACACTCCACAGCGCGAGGGATTCGTCCAGTCTCCCTCTGCTCGCCGCCCATCAGCTCCTGCACCCTGTGGGAGTTACATTTTTTTTAAAAAAGAAACTAAAGAGAATTTATACAATCAATGCAGATGGTTTAGAACAGCGGTGTCAACACAGTTTAGTTCAGGGGTCTCATTCAGCCTGCTTTCATCTCGAGTGGTTTGGAATGGTAAAATAGAGCCATAATGACCTTTAAATTTAAACTTTAAAGGTTTTCTTTGTTGTGGCGCAGAGTATACGTGATACAAATGTCTATATATTCACAAAACCAAACAAGAACTACAGAAAATGTCTCTAATCTCAACATAAAGTCAATTTTAATGAAACCTCCTGGTGCAAAATACAATGAAATGTGAAAAAATGAAATAAACCCACACCAAAGACCATTCTCAGGCTGCTGCTTGCAGCATTTTGGGAATGAAATGAAGAAAACAGGTCTTGAAAGTAAATAAGGGGGGATAACAGGCCCCACACTCGTGAGGTATTTGTGAATATCCCACAGACAAATCTACAAAAATAATATCCAAAAGCATAACATGTGATATTAAACTACATGGAGTTTATAAATTCTCTGAAAACCGCTATTATTTTTAATGCATGAGTGTCAGCTGTAGTAATTAAGCGAGGGTGCTGCCAACTCACTGCTCGTTCAAGATTCAAGTTCTTTCTTATTGTATAATGACATTTCAGAAAAGCTTCCATACAACTCAAACCGGACGCGAGACTGGAAGCAAAGTGCAAAGAGAGCATTCAATGTGAAATATAAATATGTCGAATTGACTTTTCTTCACCGGTGATTAATGAGTTGCTCACATAAACAGACACGGAGCACACTTACTTAATGATCTGCCAGTCGACGGTGTGAGTTAAAGGAGAACTGCGGACTGGGAGGAAGGAACGACTGCGGCATTCGGGCTGGATGCACTGGAAGAGATAAACACAATGTTTATCGGATTCATCCTGCCTTCTCCTGACTCAGATATAGAGCTGTATGCACCAACGATCACGGGAATGGAGCTTTGTATACAAAAAGCGACGGCTCTTGGGTTAAGATCTTCCTCGTGCACCTTGGTTGGTGTGGTGTATTTCCCGTGCTGCAGGGGCAGAGACATGGAGCACGAGCAGCCTTGACACCCGAAGGCCATCCGGGTGCACTGAGGCCTGATGTTGCTCACTCTGATCACCGTTCCCTTCACGCACACCAGCCGTCCGAACACGCTGGCTCGCAGCGTCCTCAGAGGCGTCAGCGGCTCGTAGTTATACAGCCTGCGGAGGACAGACAGTCACGGTCCGCGTCTGCCCCGGGGGGTCACTGAGAGGCGCTTTGCTGCGTGAATTACCTCGCGCTGATGTGAGGGATGTTGATGATTGGCGTGGAGACGGGAAGCTCCTCCTCCTGAAGCTCGGCAGCCTGTTTCTCCAAATCTACAGTCAACACCTTGAAACGCACAAACACACAAAGTCACGCATCCCGATAATGAAATCATACAAATAATGACACAGGCATATAATAATAGCCTAAAATCAGTCGTCTCAAATCTGGATGAAGGGATTATAAAAGGGAAGGAGGAGCACTACAAAAGATGGGAGGAAGAAATGAAGGAGAAGCCTGTTAGAATACGTGTGAACGGTGTTCACCACGTCCTCCTCAATGGACCCCAGTGAATTTGGGTGGAAGAATCTTGTGCACTTTTTGGTCCGAGGCTGAAACTGAAAAAGTGTTCTGACTCCAGTGAACCACACACGCTTGAATGACGCATTGATCAAATCTCTAAAAACTGAGGAATCAACTTTAAGATAGTGAATAATTGATTTATTTTTTTTTAAATATTACGACTCTTGAGTTTCAAATTTGAAAATTCAAACAGGACTAAAGCGTCAAACCAAACCACAGAAAGGGGATTACTTTTAGAGATGATGTGTTTTATTTTCATTTCTGCTTAAAGAAGCTTGTACACACCAAGTACTGTCAGTCAAAATGTATGAATGAATGAGTACCACTGTTGTCTGTTCCATAAATAAAGAAAGCTGATAATGAATTGATTTTGATTTGTCAGTTATTTTCGTATCACTGGCCCTGAGTAATTGTACTTATCTACAGCACTACACTTGTATTTTTTCCCTTGGTGGAAGTAACTTTGTTTATTTATGGATTAAAACAATTCTATGATAAAAGAAAAAGCATTATTATTATTATAATTATTATTAATGCTGTAATCCGAATATCTCTGAACAAACTGATGCAAAGTTTTTTATAAACAGAAGGGTTAAATATTACCATCAAATATCAACATGCAAAGTGAATGAAGTAAATAAAAGCATGATTTGGGATTTCTTCTGGTCTCCTTCACACTAATACGGGTTCTTGGGGATTCTGGCTGAAGGAGACTTTCCTGATAGCATGACTTGATGAAAAAGTGGTACTTTCACCAGAACCAGACAAATACTTTTGGACATACCTGGTGAATGGCCACTCCCAAACAGCTGAACATCACCTCTGGCTGTTCCTTCAACTCGGTGATTATGTCGGGAAGCTTCTCGCGCACCGTTGTGTCCCCGATCAGGTCTGCGTAATCCACCAGAACGCTGCCCTGACGCTCAATCTCGTCCTGTTTCCACGACACAGAAACAGCCCGTTATTATCAAACATTTACGATCGCATAAAGGGACGTGCAGGTATCTCAACAAGCCAGGCAAACGTGAGTGACCTTGTCATACAGATGAATCCTGGAGGTGAAATATTTCTCGAAAACTTTGATCTTTTCCACACTGGGAGAGCTCTCGATGAAGCCTGTAAATACAAATGCATATCTAGACACTGAGCAAGTCAGTCTTTGTTCACAATTACCTGAGCATCATCGCAATGGGTCTCGGTGCGGGTGTCTCTCGTGTACGTCTATATGGCGATGACACCCTGATTTATCCATCTGGGACCTTCCTGATTGCTGCTCTGTCTTCATCACAGACCAGCTTCAACTGCGACCAACCTGCTTGTTCCGTCTCGGGTTAGTTTTGAACACAAATAAAACAAAATGTATGGTTTTCTTCAGGACTGTTCCACCTGCAGAGGCTCTCCTCAAACTCTCCTCTGTGGATCGCTCTGAGAATGAGTAAACTCACATTTGAAACTCATATAAATGTTTTGCTCAC
Organism: Lipophrys pholis; assembly: GCF_963383615.2. Taxonomy (NCBI): domain Eukaryota; kingdom Metazoa; phylum Chordata; class Actinopteri; order Blenniiformes; family Blenniidae; genus Lipophrys; species Lipophrys pholis. Next base: position 26,308,799 of record NC_137642.1, read on the forward strand.
GAAGGTCAAATCCTGTATTGCTTTTCTTTACTGGAACAAATCCTCCTTTACACATCCCAACAAACAATTTCTGGTTGAAATGACAGTTCTCCCAATCTGAGATTATTGGGAGGTAATCTACAGATCTGCCTTCACAAGCTGGATGTTATTTCCTTGCTGCTCTCCGCTTGGTGACTTGAGCCCCGATCAGCACTCACCAGAATGCCTGTATTCCCTGATAAACTGGACCGAAAAGCAAACTCACTGTTTTCATTTCATTTACAAAACTGGACATCTACAGCCCTTCCTCAATATTCACAACACAAATCTCAGTCCATGTTAATCTAGTGGATTCATCAGTCTGGTCACACCTGATGCCCGTAACTCCTGCTTCTCATTTCCGTTTTTTTGCTGCAAATCATTTGCAAGACCTTCAAACTCTCCACATTTATACATACCATAAAACCAATAGTGAATGATCAGTGCACCTGCTTTTAGCTTTTATCAATGTCTTTTTTTAGTATATACGTATATGGTCAAAAATAAAAAGAAAAAGAAAAGAAAAGAAAAGAAAAGAAAAGAAAAGAAAAGAAAAGAAAAGAAAAGAAAAGAAAAGAAAAATAATAAAAAATAAATAAAATAAAATAAAATTACATAAAATAAAATAAAATAAAATTACATAAAATTTCATGAAATAAAATTACATAAAATTAAATAAAAATAAATGAAATAAAATAAAACTGTTCACATACCCTCTGTGAAGTACAAGGCCCATCCTTTGTATGGACACAGCACATTGAGAGTCGTCTGATACGGGACTGAAAAGAAACAATGAATATAAACAATAATATCACCAGATATTTGTTGTCTTTAGCTCCTAAAAAGATGACAGGAAACTCACCTCTTTGTGAGCTTTGATTTCCAGCTCCTCTTCCACTAAAACCACCCCCACCTCTCCATCCACCACCTGAAGGTTCTCTTCCTCCTCCTCCGCCTCCTCCTCCTCCTCCCCATGGTCGATTCCTCCATCCACCTCCTCCTCTCCATCCACCACCTCTTCCTCCTCCTCCTCCTCTCCATCCACCACCTCTTCCTCCTCCTCCTCCTCTCCATCCACCACCTCTTCCTCCTCCTCCTCTATTACCACCCCTCCACGAACCTCTTCCTGAATTATCTCCACTCATGTCTAAAACAAAGACAGCAGGTAGATAATTAGTAGGACGATCACAGGTCATCAAACATTCTTTTCTCATCTGCTTTATTGATGAGCTGAATGAATTTCACAGGTCAAATAGAAGCTACTGTGGTCTAGAAACTTCCCTCAAGTAACTATATCTACGCAAAACTCCTAATAGTAAATTCATGGCCTATTCTTCAGCCTTACCGTGTCTTCTATTCTGATGCACATAAAAAAAATGGTTACTCATCACTGTGTGGAAGTGCTTTATAAATAAAAATGGTAATAATATAGTATATTTACAAGGCAGAAATGCCAAAAGAAGATAGTACACGTTATCAGGTTGGGAATACACATTATAGGATGATATAAAAAAATATACACACAAATAATGTATATACAGTACAGTATAAATGAAGGATAACATAAGAATAAACTAAACAAATCTATTTGCACAATGAATTCAGTCAGACGGTGTTTATAAGAAAAACTAAAGATTTCTTAACTAAAACCTGTAATAAATAAACCAACCTAAAGTTTGGACTAACAGTCGATACTGTAATTAATAATACTAACCATTAGATATTAGAAGATATCATATTACAACACTTTCATGCAGGATAAGTTAGTTAAATTAAGTTTTATATTTTTTTTAACGAGCACAAGTTAGCTTGTCATCTCCCACCAGCATTTACTGTGCGTTTACGATCGGCTTTTAATAACATTAAAACTCAATGGCAGTGAGAGCAGAGTGTCACACGTTCCTTTACTGACTGCGTAAAACACATCAAATGATGTGACGATTGCAAAAAGTCCACAATAATTGAGAAAATGACTAAAATTTACTCACTGTACGTTGTTTACGCGAGCTGTTGAACTTCCCTCCACAGGAAGATAAACTTCTTCTGCAGTTCAGTTCAGCAGCTCAATCGCCAATCCATTGCACGGCGCCCCCAGCGGACATCAGCGGTATGACACGCTTGTACTTGTGTTCATGACGTTTTTCGGAGTGAATATTAAATTAACTTTATAACAAATCTCCAGTTTCTTTCTTTTGGTGTCAGCAATTTAACCAGTTAACAGAGGTAGAATATAATACAATAATGGAGAGAATCTCTCTAAATCTAACAGAAAATGAGGATGAATAACTCAAAACAGATCAATGAAGTAAGAATAAAATTAGATTAAACAAGTTGTGCTAGATTCAATAAGACAAAGCAATAACAAAGCTTTAGAAAAAAAATTCTAAATTATATCACAGAAAAAAAAAATCTACTTAAATGAATACATTTTGGGATTAAATAAATAAACAAATCAAATGATTGTATCCAGACCTTGTGAGAGAAACTGGGATGAAGAATTAAAAAACGAAATACAAATAAGCAAATAAATACATACATACATACACATTAATAAATATAGAAATAATAAATCATGAGATATATGTAGCCAGGCCCCCTGAGCTCTGAAGAGAAGTAAATATTTAAAATAACATCAACCAATATAAAAATGTCAAATAACAACAGCAATGAAGGTGACAGACTGGCGACCTGTCCAGTTTGTACCCTGCCAACGCCCGCAAAGCGGGAAAGAAGCTGAATGGATGGATCGATTACATTTAGACTCATAGATTATATATAAAATAAAACCAGAAATTTAGCATTTTTTTCTTTCTTTCTTTTTTAAGTACTTTTCAGTTTCACTTTCGCAGCAGTAACGTCAGTATTAAATGACAAGCGTGTCAGGAACTAATGCCGTGAAAATGTATTTTCTCATAAAGAAAAATAACAAAACCCTTTTCTAAGTCTTCATTTATTAATCTAAATCTCTTCCTGGGTTTCCTTTAATATCTCTTAAAACATCAGAGACATCTGTTGGTTGAAAAGGTAAATAAATTAATTATCATAAAGTGAATTAAGTCTGTATTTTTACTGAAGAAGGAACGTTGTGCACCAGCCTCTGCTGCCATCTGCTGGACACTCAGAATACTACAAGAAAGTATTTAAATGATGGAGGGTTTTTTTTTTGCTCAGTTATCATATTCAATGTATTTATTGTACATTGAATCTGGAGAGTCAAACTACATCGCATACAGCACAATTAAATATCAGGTGGCTCAGTTCACTGCGTGCTTAAATCTTGCAGTGGATTTTTATTTTACTTTTATTTACATCTTCAAAGGAAGAAAACATTTGGCCACATGTAGCTGGAACTCTAAAATATAGTCAGAATTATTTTTAATAATGACACATTTCTCCCTCTGTGTATTAACCCTGATCACCTGAACTGACTGAGATTATACATCGCCACCACATTTGTTAATTGAATATTTGTTCAGTAATAATCACTGGAAAAGGACTTCCGTCTAATATCATGTTATTAGCTTTATTACATTTAATATAGTCAAAATGACAGCCTTATTGGCCATTATTACATTATTGGTTTGATAACAACGGACAAAAAGCAATTGTACTTTTTAAGCCTCTTATCCAAAAGTGCAAACATTGTGGGAGTGAAAGTGTAGAAGGGAACTCTGGAGGGAGAGAAAGACCGAATGACCAAGGAGAGGAAAATCAATATGTGGACGACTGTGGCCTGGAGTCGTTAGAAGTAATAGGACAGGGCACGCACGCACGCACGCACGCACGCACGCACGCACGCACGATTCAGATCGAGAAACTGGTGAAGGTCAAGTGCAACTTCTGTGAGGAAATCAGGCAAAGAAATAAAGACGGAGTACAAAGTCTGATCATTAATTCTTCCCCATCATTATCCTCAAAGCTGCTGATGAACGAAATCGAGAACGGAGCCAGTCCAGCTCACACAGACACAGCAGATTCTGAATGCAGCTCCTATGATCCAATATTCAAATGGAGGAAAATCAAGGCGAAGCTGGAAACGTTGAATAAAACCTTAATGGCTGTATGATATGACTCCTTTAATGTGTATTGTTTTCTGCTGCATGTGCGTGCAGTTTCATTACAAAAAACAAGCAAATGCGACAACTAGTGGCCGAACATGAAAACTACATCGCGTCCACTAGTTATGCGGTTGCCGTGGAAACCGGACAACATTTTCCGAATGTTTCCGTGTAAATGTGAAAGTTTTCAGAAAGGAAAATGCAAAAACGACTCGTTTTCCACTCGATACGTCGCCATAAACGGGTCGTGAAGCAGGTGACGAGTCTCCGCTACTGGTTGTGACACGACAGGAGCGTCGATTTCATCGTGTTTGCACGTGAGGGCGGGAACGAGTTAAAGTCAAGCTGGGTTACTTTCATGGTCCCCCCCCCCCCCACCACAGCTGTTTGCAGATCATTTGCTCCCAACTGTTCAATCAATTTCTCGCTTGGAGCCGGAGCGCCAGTCTCCCCCCCCCCTTCGTGAAAGATCCCCGCCGACTGGAAGGGCGCGATTCATGTCAGGTGTACTGGCTTGTTATTTTCCAGCTGTGTCTGCAGCCATCAGGTCAGCAACAGATCAGCGGGGAAGTCCGTCTCAATTGGCTCCCAGGTTGTTTTTTATAAAGTTTGAAGACTGAGACGGAAAGGAAGATGTCAAAACCGGCCTCGTCTGAATATCGGGAAAGTTTGTACTTTTATTTTGTTCATCTTTATCACAAGATAAAGATGAACAGTCGCCTGTTGTTTCCGACCTTTGACCCCGGTGACCTCCTTGGTAGATTTGTACATGTTGTTATAGATCAGTGGTGTCCAGCGTTACCTTGAAAAAGTAATACGATTATTGATCACGAGTTACTCTTTTAAAAAGTGACTTGGTTACTTTACTGATTGCTTGTTTTTGAAAGTAACTAAGTTCGATTACAAATGACTTTTTTAGTTACATTCAGCAGCTGCTCATCCTCCTGCACCATGTTGATACATATTCTAACCTTTGACCTTCATTCTCTGTTGTTCTTATATCTGACTCAAGCTTTTATTATCATTATCATTTTTACCATAACCGGCCATCCCGCCCGGTCATCTCGTCATCCTCACCCACCACCTGCTCCTCGTCCTCTCTTCCCTCCAACAACATTAATAATAGGAGATTCCATCACCAGAAACATCCGCTTCTTCAGTCCAATCACACACGGTCTCCCTGGAGCCACGGTCCCGGGGATCCTCGGTAAGCTCCCGGAGCTTTTACGCTCACCCCCCCCCCCCCTCCATCCACCGAGTTATAGTCCATGTGGGTACTAATGAGACGGCCCGCCGGCAGTCCGAAGTGACTAAAATGGACTTTAAAGAGCTTTTTAAGTTTTTAAGTAACTGTGGAAAGTCTGTTTTTACCTTTTGACTCACTGCCCAAAGCGGTTGCAGACCGATCAACAACATCTCCAGCTTCCACCCTATAGAGCTCTTTGAGATATCCTCAGTCGTGGCTTCATCTAAAACAACAACTTGCCTGTTAGATTGAATCCCGACTAAACTATTTAAAGACATTTTCCCCTTGATTAGTACATCAACAATAGATCAGATCAACCTCTCTTTATAACAGGTTAAGCACCACAAGCCTTTAAGGTTGCTGTTGTTAAATCTCTTCTTAAAAAAAAATCACTCTTGACCCAGGTGTTGTAGCGAGCCACAGGCCGATGTCCAACCTTCCCTTTATTTCTAAAATCCCAGAAGAAGTGTTTGCAAGTCAGCTATGTGAGCTGGGCCGAGGTGAAACACACTAGGGAGCAGGCAGATAATCCCACGCCGAGGGAAGGCAGACGAGAACAGTGAGTCCCGGCGCCTCTCTCCTTATTGCTTGGAGGCTCCTGCGAGTCTGCGTGAGGTGGATGCATCCTTGCATGTCGGTCATTCTGCCGTCTTCACGATCCACGCGCTCTGTAAGATGCTGCTGATCGTGAGCCGCTGCTTCACGTCGGGGTGCAGAAGGCCTCGGATCAGGTCCTGTGCCTCGGCCGGTACGGGTGGTCTGTCTGGGAATTTGATGTTGTGTTGCATCTGAAGTTGTACCAGCTTCGTAATGTTGTCGGTTTTAAAGGGGCTCGCTCCGTACAGCATCGCGTACAGCACCACGCCCATGCTCCACACGTCAGACACTTTGGGGTTGTAGGGAACCCTCTTGAAAACCTCGGGTGCGGTGTACTTGGCGGTTCCACAGTAGGTTTTACTCAGCACCATCGGGCCGTTGTTGTACGTCAGCGTCTTGCTCAGGCCGAAGTCGCACACCTTGAGGTTGTAGTGCACGTCCAGCAGAAGGTTTCCACACTTCAGGTCTCTGTGGGCCACATCGTTGTCGTGGAGATACTGGACGGCCATGCACAGCTGCTTGAAAAGCTTTCGGCTTGTGTCTTCAGAAAATGTCCCTCTGTCGGAGATGTGTGTGGAGAGGTCTCCTCTGGGACAGAGCTCCATCACCATGTACAACTAGAAAAGATATTCAACAGTTAATGAGCGGACTCGGAGTCTGTAACCACAGCTGCTTCCCTGCAGCTTTTACAAGATCACATCATTGTAACTTTATCTGGAGTAATACTTACTCCGCTTACACTGCAAAACGTCTGACACTACAAAATAAAGCTATAAGAGTCATTTCATGGTCTATGCCAAACACTGTCTTCCATAAATATGGTCTCCTAAAGCTTCCTGTATTATGTATGATGTTGTAAACAGGTTTTACGAACTCATTCCATTATAATCACCAACATAATACTAAGGAATGAGCTGCTGCTCAAAGGGAAATATAGAAAACTAAAATGTACCAGTTTTAGTATATGCCCTAGAGGTCAAAACTTATGGAATGATCTGGAAAGCAACTTAAAACAATAAGCCACGTTATCCATGTTTAAAAGAAAAATGAAGAATCAACTACTGGAGAATTATGCGACGTGGTTTACATGTGGCTTAGTACTCCCAGGGTTAAACTACTCTCTCTCTGAACATGGACCAGTTCAAGGTAGAAGATATTATTATTACGTGCATGTAAATGTAGAGTCATATATTGTTTTGTATTGTGTTTGGGACAACAAATTATTCGTATATGTATGTATGTGTATATGTATGCACAAATCTTTTACTTGGTGTACAGGTGTACAGAACAAGATGCACTGGGTGGTGGTGTGCATGATAAGCTGTGTGTGTGTGTGTGTGTGTGTGTGTGTGTGTGTGCGTGTGCGTGCGTGCGTGCGTGCGTGCGTGCGTGCGTGCGTGTGTGTGTGTGTTTGTGTACTTTCATTACAAAAACAACCAACAGCACCAACTAGTGGCCCAACATGGAAACTACATAATTTCAATGTTTCTGCCGTTTCTGTGGAAACAGACATCGTTTGCTCCATGTCATGTATGTTCTCTAATGCTTCAGTTCACACCATTTGAATTTGATGTTTTTTTTACTTAATGTTTCTAACAGTAAATCCAGTCAACAGGAGCTTGAACCATCGACGCTCATCTCGAATGAAAACAAATCTCACCGTTTTGCTGTGTGATTCAAAGACGTCATAAGTGTTGACTATGTTGGGATGCTTCAAAGACTGAACTATCTGTTTTTCATGTTTCAGTAACTTTTCCCTGCAGGTAGAAGCGGCATTTTTTTTCTCAACCACCTTGATGGCGACCGACTCTCTCCTGTGAGCAGAGTACGCTTTCACCACTTTGGAAAACGAGCCTTCCCCCAGGCGGCTGGCGAAGGTGTAGCCATGGCGCTGCATGAAAGTTTTATCCATAATGTTGGCCGGACTACAGGAGAGCGGCTGAAACGTGACGTAGATTGGACGTCAGAGCAAGAAAATGCCCAGAGGAAATTGTGTGCGCCTTCTTCTTGCTGCCAACTACGCTTTGAGGTTGTACGTGATGTCATCAACCTTTTGATCTCCTTTGATCTCCTTTGATCTCTCTCTCTCTCTCTCTCTCTCTCTCTCTCTCTCTCTCTCTCTCTCTCTCTCTCTCTCTCTCTCTCTCTCTCTCGCTCTCTCTCTCTCTCTCAGGCCTCTTGTAGAGGACCCCATACTACTCTGGCAGACTCAAAACGATTCAGCCTTTAAGAAGGCACTGTCTGACTTCACAGTTAGACAATCTCCTTGACAGTCATGTAAAGGCTGTACTGTGACATGCAAGAATAATGTAATAAAATTGGCCTAAACATTTTCAAATTGCTCTCTGACTGATTCCAGTGTATTCTGTCTCCATGAGGGTTTTTTTTACTTGGAAACTCTCCTGACAACCACAAACTCCTCTGGTAGAGGGCCTCAAACTCCTCTTTTTAAAAAAAACGTCAAACTCTCAGGACTCTGGTGGAGGGTTTGGGTTTAACTAGATCGTTTTCAGCGTTTCTGTCGTTTCCTTGTGAACGGACATCGTTTTCAGAACGTCGCTGTGTAAACGAGCCCTCAGTAACATTCAACCGATCCATTAGTACGAGCAGCAGTAAAATGAGTATAAAGTTGTATTCGTAGAGTGGAGCCTCTGTATTGTGTTCAGATGTGCAGCGTGGCGCCCCCTCAGGCGAAACCAGGCTACCCCCCCAACCCCCCCAACCCCCCACCCCCCCACCCACCAGGAGCACATTACACAGATCCATTGTGACCCCGGGAGACCAGCACAGGTCGATGGCTGCAGCGGGTGGTCGTCACTTCTTCTCTGCAGAGAAAAATGAGAGGACGGGGGAGCTCACCAGAAGATTGCAGTGGAAGAAAACAAACTCAGAAAAAAAACCCAGCCAGTTTAAAACTGAGACAAATGCTTCATTAGAAATAACAGCATGGAGGGTGGAAATGGTCAAAAGTCAAGAAAAGTTCATTTCTGAGCTGTTTGGACAGAAGTGATGATGATATGACTTGAAACTGCACATTGGGTGGGTGTATTAAAAACTCCTGCAGGAAGCAGATCGACCGGCACATTGAGGAGAAGACGGAGCACATCTCTTCACTCTTTCATTATTTTAAAACCCCCCACTCAACTTTTTAACGACGAAACTTTAAACGTGCAAACAGATAAAATCTAATTGATTGGTCCTTGGATGATGACAAATCATCTCTAAAAATATCACGCAATTTGGGCAGGTTGTTTTTTGCGAAAAATAGTTAGAATACATACATACACACACACATACACACACACATACACACACACACACACATACATACATACATACATACATACATACATACATACATACATACATACATACATACATACATACATACATACATACATACATACATACATACCAATAATAAATACAAGCAGACAAAAGCATGACCTTGTCATTCCAACTTTCATTGGCGAAGGTAATCAACAGCACCCACTAGTGGCCCAACACGCTAACTACATCCAGTCATTGCCGTGTAAACGGAGATCTTAATCGGAGCGTTGTTGTGTAAATGTGAAACTTTTATAAAACAAAGGTGCAAAAACGATGTGCTTTCATTTGAAATGTCGTATAAGTGGAGCCTAGAATCAGGTCGTATATGTTTGAAGACATTTTGCCCTTGAACCAAGGAGCGACGTGTGTGTGTGTGTGTGTGTGTGTGTGTGTGTGTGTGTGTGTGTGTGTGTGTGTGTGTGTGTGTGTGTGTGCACATTATGGCTGCATATTACCTCTGAATCCCAGTGGGTCTGTTTCTTCATCTCAACTAATTTGTGTTTTTAGTGCACACTAATGGACTATTATGAAACACAGGCACATTAAGTGCACAAAGTCGCAGCAGTGTGTGTGTGTGTGTGTGTGTGTGTGTGTGTGTGTGTGTGTGTGTGTGTGTGTGTGTGTGTGTGTGTGTGTGTGTGTGTGTGTGTTCGTTCGGGGATATGGTGTGCCTGCATGTGTCAACTTAGCAGAGGAGTTTCCCTCATATCATCAGTTTTGTGCAGTGAGGATGAATTGGTTTTAACTGAATATGTGAAATGAGGCCCCGCTAAACTCATTCAATTAGACTTTTACATTTCCCAAGAGGCAACAATTAGCTCACAACAAAATATGGCTTTACAAGACCCAGATTACCGTTCTGGAGCTGGAATTAAATGCTCAATTAACACGACACTGTACAGACTGAAGGGAAATGTAAAACATGGTTATCGCTGTGTATTAACGCTATTAGTCCTGTTTGGAATTTAATAGCACGCACACACACACACACACACACACACACACACACACACACACACACACACACACACACACACACACACACACACACACACACACACACACACACACACACGCACACACACACAGAACAGAACAGTACAAGAGAAAGAGAACATTTCTTTGCCACTCATTCTCTGCTGAGAGCAGTCACGCGTCCACGTATGCAGATGATGGCCTTTAAAAAGTGAAACCTGAGAGCGACCTGCTGCTCTGGAGCTTCGCATGGCTCTTCAGCTCCGATGCAGCGGCTCCCTGAAGCTTTCACAATATCATTTAGAAATTATACAATTTGTTTTCATTTTTGTTTTATCTGCGTTCAACACTGATTTTCACCCCCAAAAAATCAAGAAAAGGGAAAACAGAAAAATAATTAAAAAAAAAAGAAAAACGAAAGAAAATAAAAGGGAAAAAGTCAGAAGAAACAGAGGTAAAAAGGAAATGAGGAAAAGAAAAAACAATTAAAATAGAAAAATGCTTAAAAAATTTAAAATAAAAAAAGGGGCAAACAAACCAAAAAGAATTGCTAGTATATCTCAAACTACTCTAACAATTGAAGCACACTGAATCTGTCCACAGCTAAACGGCTAACGTTGGAAAATCCATGAAAAAAATCCATGTTTTTGTACACATAAAATCTGATAAATAACATACCTGTGACTCCAGACAAATTCTATTGGGTGGAAAACCCTGAAAACGTCTCTTTGGGTCCTCAATGTCGCAGAACCCTGATCTAGAATTTCACATCTGATCTGCAGCATCTCTGTCTCTTCTTCACACCGACTCGTCTCTTTGAACCCAAATATCTATAATTTTGATTCGTTTACTTCAATAAGCGACCGACAGGAGCTATAGTTTCTGCGGTTGCCATGGATACGCTGCAATTCAACCACGGGAGAAAGTGAATTACCTTTAAAGATCCTCACGAGGAAGCACACCGTGACTTTTGTATGTACAGAGTCTAATAAAAGCAGAATATGTGGTCGTGTTATTCAGGGGAGGATATAAATCTCTTTTAGCTTCTTACAAGAGAAAGGATGTGACAAAGTTTGTGTGGCTTTTCAGGGATTATCTCCTTTTCGTGTCTGCCGGCGGGTGTCAGGTGATTGACTTTAAGCAGGGCGTTACTTAATCCGCATGGATGGAGGAATGTGGAGCAATGCAGTGACGGGGAAATGATGCTGGAGGACGAAAGTAAATGAGTGTGATGGAGCTGTTTTCAGTACGTGGAGGCTGGTTTTTCACACTTTACACAAACAAATGACTTTCCCTGCACCGGGAAGAGATGAATCTTAATTCCACCTGTCCTGAAGAACCAGAAGGTGCAGCAGTTTGAAGACAATAGAAGAAACTGATTAACGACTGTGAGAAGTTCCTGAAAAGTCCGATGTGATTTACAAACCGGCTCATTGTTCAGCGAGACGATCTGATTAAAATCATTTCCTCAGCTGGCTCGCCGCCGCTTTTATTCTATCACAGACTGTTTCTACAAAGACTGAAGGGATGTTTTGCTCTCTCAGTTAATCACAGTCCGGCTGCCAATCAACTGTTCATGGGACTATAACAAAGTGGAAGCAATGGGAAAACAACAGAAACTACAATCACAGAGCGAGATCAGTGGATGCTATGGAGCAGAGGTCAGAGGTCAATTTTCTGCAGAGTCAATATAATATAATATAATATAATATAATATAATATAATATTAAATTATATAACACAACATAACATAACTAAATAAAATAAAATAAAATAAAATAAAATAAAATAAAATAAAATAAAATAAAATTAAATAAAATTAAATAAAATTAAATTAAATAAAATTATATTAAATTAAATTAAATTAAATTAAAAAATTTTTTTTTATTTAATTTACAGCGCCGGCTCGTGACCTGGCATGCTAACTATATTGTTTTCAACAGTTCTGCCATTTCCCTTGGAAACAGATGTTGTTTTAAAAACGTTGCTGTGTACACACGAAATCTTTCTGAAACGAGTAACACAAAAAGTGTCTTCACTTGTAACGTCACGTAAACGCGGCCAAAATGCCACGAGCATTAGCTTGTAATTATGTTAACATCTCCGCTACAGGAACACGCGCCTCCATTTCCGATGTTCTTTAAGACTAATACACTGATAAAATGTGTTATTTTGCAGGCAATCTGAAGTGTCTGTCTTTAGCAGACCGTCTTCCACACATTTGTGTGCGACATATTTAAGTTTTGCGCCGGGTTTTTATGCACGCAAACCTTTTGCAGCCAAGGCTGCGGCTGATCAACGCTGACCGAGTGAAGACAGGCTACACCCCGGACAGCTCGTAGCACCATCACAAATCAAACTCTTCAAGAGGAGCCGTGTGGCTCCGACTTCCCCTGATGTGTACTTGCGCTCCCCCAGCCCTCTCCCGTCTCCATCCTGACGGTCTGAATCTGTCAGCCGCTGCACTCTGGCGATGAAAGTCTGCAAACAAACAGCGACTGCATCTGCCTCTGGAAACGTTCGCTGAAGGTAAACACAACGTGGGTGGTTTTTTTTTTTTTTTTTTGTACCGGAGACAAGTGGCAGATCTCAGCGCTGCGGGGCCCCGAAAGCAGCTTTTTTTTTTTTTATTTTTTTTTTTAAATCTTTGTGACAGATGAGCAGACTTGTTTGTTTCAAGACGGCGCGAAGCACAAGCCTCGACCGTCTCCATTAAAGGCACAAGTGGCTAATGGTCTCCGTTTGCGCCGACTAACCAGGCCGGGGGAGGCCTCCAGGGATCCGTGTGAGTGTGGAAGCGGTTGCCTTTTCGGAGAGAAGCAGGACTGCCACCTTAAGGGACCCTTTCCATTACGGCTAATAGGGCGAGATGGATGCTGGTTAATGAGCCCGCCGATCCGCCAGCTTTTACCCACGGAGCTCTTTTGTTTTCATCGGCGCTAACCGTCGAGGAGAGCGGCGGCGCGCTTCACTCCTCCGGCGCGCGGATTTCACTTCAGGAACAGCATTAGCCATTAGTTCGGTAACATGCTGTGGAAACACAATGACGCCGTAAATCGACGCATCTGTTGAGCGCTTGCTTGGCACACGGTGATTTACTGCATGCGCGAGCCTGAGAAAGAGCAGGAACTGTGTGTCTGGGAGCCTCCTTTTGAAGTCAGCCTGACAAGTGGAAATAATAATGATTGTTCAAAGCAGCACGGAGAGGTTCGGTGTCCACAGAGTGCGGACGGTGTGTGTGGCGTGAGTTGTTCTGTTCTAATTAGCGAGGATGCACCTCGGCACCGGCGTGAAGAGGACGAGCCGTCGTTAGCGGAGCCTCATCTGGTAATAATGAGAACAAATGAGAAAAGAACGACAAGTTCCTGTGGCCGGCTCTGAAATAAGAAGAAACCAGCTGAATGGAAAGTAGGTTTTATGGTTTGTGTCCTGTGAGCCGCATAAATCAGAACAGCTGGAGGCCAAAAACCAAAATACTTCCTGTCGCTTCTATTGTTCATGAGGTGCATTTCTTTTTTTTTTTTCCTTCTTTAAATCAGGCCTTGACGTTTTAATATAATATTGGCTTTTTTTTTAACAGACTAAAATCAAATACTGAAAAATTCCTTTTTACAAGACGCTTTCAAGTGTAAAGTTCTGTTATAGTTTGTTTACTCGGCGGTGCCCAGAGCCACTGAAAACGCAAGTACACAGCAACAAGCTGATAAAAAGAAAAAGAAATATTTCTAAAGAATGAATCTAATTTCAGCCTCACCTAATTTAAAAAAATGACCAACATGAGCTTTAAAGGTCAAGTCGTATAACTATAAGAATTATTATGAATTAGTTCGTGACTTTTAAGCTGTGAGACAAGTGTAATTAAGATCTGTGTTTTTGCTGAAGATTAAGTTGCATGGGTGGGCAGATTCATGGATGTGAAAAATGTCTTTAAAAAATCATTAAAGTTATACTGGAATCTGAATGTTTTACTTTTCTACTGAAGTATGTTTATTTACTTGTACTTTTTTCCAGTTCGGAAGTAAAATTTTTTACTTTTACCTTCAAAAATCCTACCGAAATAACAAATGTGAACATCGTTGTACAAGTCATGACTGCATGCAGTTTTATAGTATGCATGCAAAAAAAATATAAAGATTAGTTAATGGCATGTTGTGAGACGACAGAGAACTTTAGATAATCATGTAATTTAGACCGCATTTTCTCAATGTTTCAGGTGAAAACACCTTTTTTTTTTGTATTTTCATTTCAGAAAACCTTTGCGTTTACACGGCAACATGTTGAAAATAAGGCCTGTCCTCCAGGAAATGGCAAAAAACTGCAAAACAATGAGGTAGTTTTCATGTTGAGCCACTAGTTGGTGCTGTGTTCGCTCGTCAACTCAGGACGTAGCCTGAGTGTTTACAGAAAGTCTAGTTTTCTTCCATTTACACGACGACGGATTTTGGAGCATTTTCAAAAAGTTCCACCTTTAAGGCCGTTTCCAAAAAGTTGTGTTAACAGATGCCAAACTGCAACGAAATGTTTGCGTTTTCACATGAAATCATTGTCGTGTGCCCCCAGGCAGACAACATGACATGAAACTTTGATTAACATTTAGAGGACGACGGAAAGCCGCCGTTCTTTATCACTTTAGTCTGTTTCCACCGTGTTTTCAGAGTTTTGGCTCTTATTTGTACACTTGGTTTCATGTGGATAAATGTCTGCTTATTAAATAGACTACAGACTGACAGCTTCAGCCTTCCCTGCGGTGTGTGACTCAATACACCACCTTGTGGTTCAGACGGGTATTGCAAAAAAAACCTGCAGAAACGCAGTTGTGAGTGTTGTTTTGATTCAGCTTGTTTTTCTGAGGTTATAAAGATTTATGTGACAAAATATGACAAAAATGACAAAATATGATAAGCACTTCCATCATTAGAATTAATAAAAAAATTTAAAAAGATAATATTTCATAAACCAATAACTGCTCAAGTTTGCTGGATCAAGGTTTTTCTCATAAATTCACTGTAGTAGTGTCTATTCTGCTCTTTACTTTCTTTTTTATTCGCTATAGAAAACCATTACAACCGTAGACCCAGAAAGCTTTTATTCAGAATAAACATTGAACAATGATTTCCCAAATTCAAGGTTAAGACTCAACTCAACAGCTGAAACAACCCAAAAGTCTTCTTTCACTGCGACTGCTGGAGTTCTGATTATGGTGTTGACAAAAAAAAAGAAGAAGAAGAAAACAGCTCCATCTTCTTTGCCCAGCCTGTTCAAGCTTTTGTCCCTTCGCTTGTTGGCGATGCCTGCCGCCGCTCACTCGTCAGCTCATCTACCGGATGCTTTCAAGGTTTTGTGAAGACTATTTTCTCCTCAGGTAGAAAATAAAGATCAATTCATTTCTAAAAGTGGAACAAATAGTCTGGGGACTGAAAGCCACAGTCGGGATAATTTCCTGTCAGAGGTGTTATTTTCGGCGGTTTTTGTTGAATACAACAAAATGATTGAATGTCACTCGTCTCAACCGGCGAGGACATCGATGGAGAGAATCCGCGCCAGCGTGAGGCAAAATCAACGCATTTACGCTGATTAAATCGTCTGTTTGCGAGGCGTCGCACGTCTCCGAGTCGCCCCGGAAAAGTGGGAAAAGCTTGGTTGAAGTGCCGCCGTTCCAGCGTATCGAGCGCCGTCTGTGACTCACTGGATCTCCTCCATGTCGGCTTGAACTGCTGCCCGGGAAGAAAGAGGAAGAAGAAGTGGGGAGTTACAGAAAACCTTTGTTTTAACAGTGATGGAGAGAGCGGTCACGATGAGATGGGGAGCAGAGAGCCTCACTCTTTTATTAAAGCAGCATCAGTTGTTATTGTTTGATTTGAAGTTGAAGCAAAAGCTGAACATCTGTTGGGGTTCTGGAGTCCGTTTACACAAAAACGGAAAAAAAACATTTGTTGAAAACGCTCCTGCTCCGTGGAAACGGTGAAAACGACTGAATCGCTGCTCCGGGTCCGGGTCATCACTGCCGTGGTAACTAGTCGTTCTGCACATGCTCAGTAGAGACAATCAGAACAATGTTTCCTCCAGAGTGTCATGACTCCCGGTCCAGATTCTCCTGGGACTTGGTACTTTTATTTTGACAGTCACCGTAATAACAATCCAACTTGGTTATCGGTCCATACATATGTTTATAACACATCTTTCTCTGATGCATGTGTGTGTGGTTTCATTACAAAAACAACCAACAGCACCAACTAGTGGCCTGGCATGAAAACGACATCGTTTTGGCCATTTCTGCGTAAATGTGAAACCTTTCTGAAATGAAAATGTAAAAAAAAACGAGTTTTCACTTCAACCACTGTCATGTAAACGAGGCCTAAAGGGCCGTCCACACGGGAACGTCATTTCACGTTTTCGGCCGATGGTCCGTACCGGGCAGCGTTTCAGGAGCCTGAGAATGAGTCCCAGAGCGGAGAAATTCCAAAACGGCGGCTCGGCTTTGAGGTGTGGATGGTCAAAGACGCATATCTGTGGAAAATGATGACATCATCGCCCCCTCTCTCCCCACCACGAGGTCCGCGGTGTCACCGGATAATGGCGGACTACAAGCGCCAGGTCGAGCTGCAGAAGCTAATGATGCTCGTCACTTTAATATGGTGATCTGTTGGATTTCTCAGATTCCAGGAAGAGCAGGACTCTATTTCTATATTTCTATGTTTCCTGTGTCTCCTTCTGCGTTTTTGTTGTATTTGGTGAGTCACAGCGCCCCTAAAGGCCCGGCATATGTACTACATGTCCTTAGGTTGAGCCGTGTTCATAGTCAAGCAATTGTTGGCGGAGCAAAAAATATACATCAGTCGTCCCGGAAAGTCCTGAAAGTTTAAAAAAATAAAATAAAAATAACCCCCCCAACAACCATCAGACATGTTGGGATTTCTCTGCCTTAACATCACAGGGTTAAAAACGTGTGGAGGCGTAATCCCGCAGCCTTCATCTCTCCCGGTTTCATTCTGCAGGCTTCCCTCTCTCCTCCCGTGACGCTTCCACTGAATCCCGGATACTGACTGCGCCGCCGTCAGACGGAACGCAGGCGCGAAACGCAGGCGCGGAACGCAGGCGCGGAACGCAGGCGCGGAACGCAGGCGCGGAACGCAGGCGCGGAACGCAGGCGCGGAACGCAGGCGCGGAACGCAGGCGCGGAACGCAGGCGCGGAACGCAGGCGCGAAACGCAGGCGCGGAACGCTCCTTCACTGTGATCCTAAGTGGTGAGAAGCCGACGAGGCGCTGCGTCGGAAAGCGCACCGCGGTGCGAATTATCTGAAATAAGTTGCGCGGTTCCATTCAGTTTGTTTGTGGTTATGGCTTTGAACTGTGCCGGTCTCCTCCGGCGCTCTCAGATACCACCAGTAATGTATTGTTTATGGCACGGGGGGCCCTCGGGCAGACAGGATGATGGATTGAGCCGTTCTGTTTTCTTCTCACAATCCGTCTTCAAAGAAACAAATCGATCTAGAACAGAGAAGTACTAGGGAATGGGAGGATTCACAAAAAAATAGACTTTCTTTATAGTGGTTTGATGCTGTGATGTGTTATTTTGTTGGGAGTATTGTGAAATCAATGTTTACCCTTTGGTGCAGAAAAGAGCAGAATCGTGTGTGTGTGTGTGTGTGTGTGTGTGTGTGTGTGTGTGTGTGTGTATACGTACAAAGTGTTGAAAGGCAGAATTGAGCTGCATGTTGCAGAGTTAAAGTCCATCCAGGAAAAAAAAAGAAATATTTTAGCCTCTTGCACTACAACACTAATTAAACGTTCTGGCCGTTTTTTTTTCTTCTTTTTCTCTATTCAAATTCCGCTTGTTTCCTTTTCAGCTCATAAAGTTTCTAAAACCTTCATTGTTTTGATTTTCCCCTCGGCCACAGCGGTCCTTGCTGGACATGCCGTTTAAAGCCCCAACTGGCGCGGAGAAGCTCGACATCAACATGAGCGATAAAAAGGACAAACGCTGGAAAAGGTTTCATGAAATGTCTTTTTCTAATGCGTGGAAATCCACCCAGATCCCAACTGTTCAGTGACATTATCAACCTGTGGTAGTCAGGAAGCGCACCCGCACACGCACGCACACACACGCACACGCACACGCACACGCACACGCACACGCACACACACACACACACACACACACACACACACACACACACACACACACACACACACACACACACACACACACACACACACACACACACACACACACACAATGAAGCCACAGTAACACTCACTGCCTCTGGAGGGCAGACTGACTCCACAGAAAAATAAAGAAATCAGTGTTATGATCCTTTTCTCCTTCACTTTTATTTTCCCCGAAGTCTGTTTTGTACTCTCCTTCCTTCCTTCCATCCTTCCTTCCTTCCTTCCTTCCTTCCTTCCTTCCTTCCTTCCTTCCTTCCTTCCTTCCTTCCTTCCTTCCTTCCTTCCTTCCTTCCTTCCTTCCTTCCCTCCCTCCTGTCTGTCTTTCTTTCTTTCTTGCACGCTACACCCCGACAACACCTAAAATTTTATGATCTCCCTCACGAGGACCTCATTTTTTTGTCCGGTGACACGAGTCCCCACCGGTCAGTGTGCAGTCTGGGAACCAGGTCTCACACACACACACACACACACACACACACACACACACACACACACACACACACACACACACACACACACACACACACACACACACACACACACACACACACACACACACACACACACACACACACACACACACCTGAGTTCATAAATACTCCGTCGTCTCTACAACAATGGTAAATGTAGGTTTACAAACACAATGTCATGTTCAAACGTTGTATTTTCCTTCTTCACAGAGACTTTGTGTTTACCTGCGTTGCTTTCCTGCAGATTTGACTCTGAGATGTAAATATACCTAAAATGTATTGAATGTTATTATGAGGTATTGATATTTGTGTCCCGGTGGAGAAACAAGTTCCAATGGATTGGCGTCAGTCACACTCGTACATACTGGGGTTGGGTTGTTCGGTTGTCGCCATCACTTGCTTCCCCAATAGATCATAACAACCGAACATCTTAGTACTCAAGACCACAATTTCACGGGCTTGGTCTTGACCTGGTGTTGGCCCCTTTAAATCATGGTCTTCCAAGTCATCTTACCAATCGGAAGGTCGCAGGTTCGATTTTCCCCCCCGTCCACATGTCCAAGTGTCCTTGAGCAAGACACTAAACCCCAAACTGCTCCTCAATGGATGGATTAGGCACGTTGGCAGCCGCCTCCATTGGTGTGTGAATGTGTGTGAGAATGGGTGAACGTGATAAACAAAATGTATTTGCGACTAATATGTTGGCGTTCTCGAGGAGCAGGAGCATTATACTTCTCGATAACTCGGAGTTATACAGAAGTCTGTGAGCATTTCTTTTGTCCTCTGTTTCTTTTTCTGCGTATTTGGTGCGTCACAGCGCCCCTAAAGGTCACACCTGTAATTACCACCTCGCATATAGACGTCGTCAAAGACCACGAAATGGATATTCGTCCATTCAAAGCAATGCAGAGTTGGATTAAAACTAAAAACTGTAATTCATTGCGGGTCGCCAGAACTTTTGCTGCGGTCCGTCATTGGCCTGCAGGTCGCACTGTAAGAACCTATGGTCTACAGTTTATAAGTGAAATTAATTCACCGTTTGGTCTCGACTTGGTCTAGATTGGGTGGTCTGCACAACAACACCACATCAACTGGAGGCGTCCCTCTAAACCCGTAAAGACTTTTCTGGCCTTTATCTTAACCTACAGTAACTCTAATCTTAGACTTTCTGAGGAACGATAACTCTCCGTGATGTAAACAGGTTCAGGCTACACACACACACACACACACACACACACACACACACACACACACACACACACACACACACACACACACACACACACACACACACACGTGCTTAAAATGTGATAGATCGACACCTACATACCTATCTTCTCCATCTCTCTCTCTGATTCTTGATTTCTCTGGATCTTTCAGTGCCCTCTGTCCTCCTCCAGCTCTTCCCCATCGATCCGAGCTCCTTCTTCTCCTCTCTGTTCAACTCACCCTTACTTTTCTCCGTTAAGTCACTTAATGCGAGGCCGCAGCCTGCTCAGGAAGGAAAACCCGTGTTTTCCAATTCCCCTTTAATGATAAAGTAGATACTAATATCAATACACAAGCTGAACACAGAAGCAATTGTTTTGTATGGGAAATGCTAGTAACTCTTAGAGGACATTAAAACGGTCTTTTCATATGAAATTGCAAGTTTATGAGAAAAATACTTCTCAATTAGTATCCGTCTATGAATAATAATCATTTTGATATCGCTTCATATGAAAGTCAATTGTGAATATTTCACCGGCCTACAAATTAGATTAGCTTCGTAATGTTTTTCACATCTCATGACGATTAAAATGCAGAAAACTGATGAACAAACACGTGCCCCGGTTAAATAAGGACCTTTCCAATGCTATGTTTTGACAAATCTGAAAAATACTGTTGGGAGTTTTTTTTTTTTTTGCTTCTGTTGTAGTAATTTATTTAGGACAAAAATCTCATTAAAAGGAAAGATACTCCTGAGAAAACCAGTGACTTTGTCGGTGGAGTTGGAGGTTGGTGAGATGAACCCATAATCTAATGTTTTTTTTGGAACTTAATTAACATAATAATGCTGAATAATAATTGAGATTAGTTTTATATAACATTAGAAAAGGTCTTTATCATGTCTGAGGTGAACAAACATCAGATTTTTCCATGGCGTGTCTTTTTTCACTTGTTTTTTCTTACATGTAAATGTCTGGTTTTCATTGTTTTTCAAGGGACTATAATCCTTGGTTCTGAAGTACTACAGTACTTTGGTGCATGTATTATGCCCCAGCCTAGGATCTACTAGGGCGCAAACATAAAATGCCATCACTCCATTGGTCCAAACAGCCACAACAAACCAGGTACTGGTGATTATTTATTTACACGGTGCTCAAGTGTTAAAGACAAACAAATTAGGAATAATTAACAAATCGAACTGCGAGTGAGCGCTGCTCCAAAAATAACAAGAATCAGGGGTAAAACTTACCTCACAAACAAAAAATAAAACAAACACAAAGTCTTTCCTCCCCAACTATAATAAACAAGAGAAAAATATTGAAGTTAAAAGTTACAGCTCACTCCCGCAGAGCACAAAATACACTGTGTTTGACAATATGAAGGATGGCTCCGCCCCTCTGGTCAAGGCTCCGCCTCCTGGCAATGCCATCCTTCCCTCCTTAAGTACCATTGTACTTGGTGGGTTCGGCCAATCAGGTTGTCAGGACGGCACAGCCCTATTTGATTGGATGTTGATTGATACATACAGAAGCACACAGAGGACACAGAAAACACAGAAAACGAACGCAGTCGTAACACGTGACATAAGTTGAGTAAACTTTAATTATCAATTAAAGGGTTTATAAAGCAATTAATAGTAGATTAGCCGACGAGCTGCAATTAATCTTAGAATTAACAGCGTACATCTGATGTCGTTATGGTGAACACGTGACTTTTGTTGGAAATCTTGGCAGTGGAAACGCCCTCAGGACCCAGCGGAGTCTGGTGGACTGTAATTTGACTCCGGGCTCATTTTGATCGGTTGCACCATTTTCATAATTTCCGGAGAAACGGACGTCTTTTTCAAAACATTGCCGTGTAAACGCAAAACCTTTCTTAAACAAAAAGGCAAAAACGATGCGTTTACACTTGGAAACGTGTTGGAAGCTCTCGGTCTGAGGAGTCGTGGTGTGAGCTGCTTCTGCTGAGGAACTGTTGCATCGTGAAAACCAGCCTTTCATTTCTGCCTCTTTGTAGCTGAGCTGTTGCGTCACCATGCCAACTGGATCTGGGTCAAGGAACACCCAGCAACACGGGAGGCCTTGTGCTATTTACCTGCAATCATCTCACCTCGCAGAGCAAACATTTAGCGAGGTTGGACGCATGAGACACTTTGAGTGAAGGAATTAAAGAAAACCAAAACACCTATTTCACAGTTTCTTTCTTTTAGATACAGACGTGGTATAGATGTATAGTACACACTATTAGGTCTTGGTTGAGGCTTGGAGACCTTTCTGTGAGGAGTTTGCAGGTTCTTCCGGGTGCTATGGTTTCCTACTGCAGTCCAAACACGTGTTTGAGGCATTTTGGTGACCGTACTGATGTGGATGTGAGTATGACTGTCCGTCTCTCTGTGGTTGCACTGGTGGTAGGTGATTCCAACAAGTCTGAGTTGTCAAAAGTTCTGCAGAACGTCTCCTCCTCTGACTCTGGTCTTATGCTTTATATCTTGTTTAGTGATGCACTGATACCTTTGCCAGTATTGGGTATCAGGTCCAATTGGAAAAAGCGCTCTGATACAACCCTGCAGGTATTTCTTGACAACATCGTTTGATTGCAGGAGAGCACAAACGATGGCCGACATTTGGAGATTCTTTATCATCAATGAGAATAATTAATCAATTCATTATAAAATATCAAGAGGAAAAGCAACTTCATCACCAGCAGAGTTAGCCCGAGCGGTCGTCCAGCAGGAGGCCTGAGATTGTACTGAGACGAGGGGAAATGTCGGGTTCACGGACCGCCTGGACGTATTGGATGACGACTGGGGTGCCGCCTGGCCCGTTAACTTCCTCAGGAGGAGGGGGAGGGAATGAACGTACGGACGAGAGATATAGGAAAGAACAGTCATTAGAGTGACAGAGAGACAAGTTACTTTAATAGCAAATGAAATGAATCCTTGATTACAGTTACTGTGGGGCCCCTGATGTGTTGCAGAGCCCCTGATGTGTTGCAGGGCCCCTGATATGTTGCAGAGCCCCTGATGTGTTGCAGAGCCCCTGATGTGTTGCAGAGCCCCTGATGTGTTGCAGGGCCCCTGATGTGTTGCAGAGCCCCTGATGTGTTGCAGGGCCCCTGATGTGTTGCAGGGCCCCTGATATGTTGCAGAGCCCCTGATGTGTTGCAGGGCCCCTGATGTGTTGCAGGGCCTCTAATGTCTTATTTTGGATTTGAAAAGAGAATCCCCGGCTGTCTTCTCCTCCCTGTTGCATGATGCATCAGAACAGAAGCAGCATCGTCTCCCAGAGAACAGAGATGGAGGACGTGAGGTGAAATGACGGCGAGGTTAGAGAGCGGCGGATAAAGACGAGCGAGCCGGACTCCACCTGGCAAGGTGACGTGGGTAATTCCTTAAATCTGCAGCTCCCAGCTGCGCGGCTCTGGCTTGTGCACAGCTGGTAATCAAAGAGCAGATCTGAAAGACAAGAGGAGGAAGCAGGGGAGACAAAGCGAAGAAGCAGAGCAGGGGGAGAGTAATCTGTTCTGCGAGAGCTCGTCCTCGGTGGTCAGTCCTCTGCACCGAGCCAGCAGTTTCCCGTGGATAAAGGCTTTGGCTGGAGCGGGAAGCGGAGCACTCTGCTTGTGGATGTCGAATTTGCAGCTTTAAACAGGTGGCACATTACGAGCTGGCATTGGGAGGGCAGCGCTGCAGGGCAGCTTTCGCATGCTTTTTACATTTCTGCTCTGTGGGCAGACTTTCCAAGCGACGGCCATGGGTTTGTTTTTCACTGGAGGTGGCATTTTTTTATATATTTTTTTACCTTCTCCTGTTCATCGCTTCTGCTCTGCTCATTTTTGTGTTTATGGATGAAAACAAACATAGAATTGTTCACACCAGAGCCTAAAACGGCACATTCTAAACATCCGCAATGGAAAAAGTAGTAATGGGACGCTACTTTCATTGGCTTTGGATTTGTCATGATCAGCATCTCTTTAGATAAGAATTCAATAAATCACTCAGGCCCTGTAAAAAAATTGAAATTGGAAAACTTTCGTTGCGTTTTGGAAGTCCGTTTACTCGGCAATGGTGCTCGGAGCTACTGAAAACACAATTATTTGAAAACGCTCAGCTTGTTGACGACAGGTGCGTTGCTACTGCGCATGCGCATCACGGATGTAGCAACTAGTAGTTGTGCACATGCTCAGTACTTGCTAGTTTTATTTCGACAGTCACCGTAACATGAATTCTCCCTTGGTCGTCTGTCCACTAGAATGTCTGTGTTCTCCCATTGTTAGTGTTTGTAGAGTATTGCTCTCTGTTGCATGTGTGTGTGGTTTCAAAACAAAAGCAAACAGCAGCACCCACTAGTGGCTCAACGTGCTAACTACACCATTTACAGCATTCCGGCCATTTCCATGGAAAAGGACAAACAAATTTTCGGGAATGAAAACCCCATACGTTTCCACTTAAAGCGTTGTCGTGGAAACGGGCCTCCACTCACTATGCACAGTCATATTAGTAAAGCAAAAGTTGGGAGGTATAAACTAACCCTCCCATCCGTGACGTTAAAATCACACTTTTGCTAAATCATGTACTTGCACAGAGAACACAGCGATCTCGTGTTATTATCCGTGTGTTGCTCAGACCAAATAGACTCCTCTCTACTGAAATGGGGGTTCCGGAGGTTTATTTGCTCTGGTGTGCTTCTCAAGGCCGTTATGTTTCCTGCATATAACTCATTCACAACCGTGTGTCATTCAGACTCCGGGGTATCGGGGTTTTTTTTTTTTTTTTATTCCCGGCTATAACTGCAGCAGCTGATTTCTGTGATCAACTGGAGGAGGAAGTAAAGCATGAAATCACCTGCTGTGGAAATGAAAACTCTCGGTGTCGCTGGCTTTTACTGACACTGTCGGTGCCGCGGCCGCCGCATTGTGACGCCCGGCTTGGTTAAATATGTGTGATGAAGCACTTCTAAATGTGTTCATTGTGTAGATTCTTCAGCACAGTGTCACAGTTCGTTTTGAAGCAGAGGAAAGTCCCCCGAGGTGTCACCAGACACATTTCAGAGATGTCAGACTGTTACGCTTCTGTGCTGCAATCACCAGATATTGCATCATGTTTTTACTGGCGCGTTGTAGATATTCTGCACAGGCCTTCTGGATGATTGTGCTTTAAATGCGCAGGCCAGAAGAGAATGAGGCGCTGTGTGTTTCCTCCTTTTTCTTCCTTTCTGTTAATTGGTTCATATGCATATTTGATTTAGTTCCTCCATTGTTTATTATTG
>NC_137642.1:26339138-26451638 GCF_963383615.2 Lipophrys pholis
TATTTTTTAATCAGAAATGGAGGAAAAGATCATCCCTCTCTTTGAGAGATTTAAAGCCTCATTTATATTTTCGTACAAATGTAAACAAACGCTTGCACAAGAGTAAACGTCGGGACCTTATTGAGTCCATTGTGTTGGAATAATTCTTCAGTAATCGATTATACGCTGGCTGAACGCCAAGGAGTAGTAGTAGAGGTTTAGTTTAGAGCGGAGAAAGAAGAAAGTGAGGCTGTTTAAGACGTTTGAACTAAACACTGCCCCCTACAGCCCGGAGTGGCACTGCGGCATTTGTTAGGTTACCTTTAGTGCTACTTTAGCTGCAGGCCAGAGTATAAAACATCAAGTAAAAACAGAAAAAGTTCAGGGTGTTTTTTGGGGTCTGTTTCCATGACAACGGTGCTCGGAGCCACTGTGAAACACAGATTCGTAAAAACATTGCTGTGTCAGCGCGAAACTTTCCTGAAACGAAAACTCCATATCGAACTGTCATGTGGCCTGCCTGAAGTCGACAAATGTGTTAAAATAACATAATTTAGAAAGTGCAATACTACAAGTAAAGACCTTTTAATATAGTCGAAATGTATTTCAATCTTTTCTTCTTTATGTAATTTGCTGAATAACAAACACAAGCGTAGCCTTCTTGGTGGCTCAAACGTGAAACTAAACATCGGGGCGGTGGGGAAGAAGCTGCTGACAACTGACTTCATAATAAGTCGCTTGTATTAACTACAAACATCAGCGTCTGCTTGACTTTGACGATCTGCTTCACCTCACCAGCCTTTATCTACTGTACCTGGAAACACATACAAACAAATAGCGCAACAAACAGAAGCCAGCCATTTGCATGAAGCGTTAGATCACATCTCGTGTTTGATGGAAAGCCATTGAGCGGGGAAATGAAATGTAAAAAGGGAACGGGAGATTAAATTAAGTCCCGCTTTGGTTCCAGTCCAAGTTTCTAAATCCCCGAGCTGGAGGTCCTGCCAGCTTTTTTGTTCGACCTCACTGAACCTTTAACCGTTGAGCGTTGTCGCCCTGACGGGATTTAACAGTATTCATTTAACTGCAGTGGAAAAGCTCAGCAAGAAACCCGCTGCTGTGGCTGTAACCGCAGGATTACTGTAAACCTGCTAAAACAGCACTGTGGAGGTAGTTCAGTGTCACACAGGATCACTTTTTTATTTTATTTTTTATTTTTTTACCATCTACAGGAGGGAGCCCCTCTCTGACAGAGCTTAAACCGTAACGCTATTACCGTATTTCTCTGAGTAGAGGTCTCCCTGGTCAAAAGGATTAAAAAAATAAATAAATAATAAAAATTGTCGTTAGGTCGTTGCCATGTAAACCTGAAACTTTTCTGAACATTTTGTAATGGAATGATGTTTACTTTCATTTAAAAATAGCAGGTGAAGTCTTTTTTTTTTTTGTGTGTGATTTCTACACTTTATAATGTCTTTCTGTGGACCTTGTGTTTTGGTCCACGGGCCATACGTTCCGAAACCATCAGTATAAACCGACTGTTATTAGTAAATTAAGCAAATTAAACTGGCTGCAGCAACGATCATATAAAACAGAACTGCAGCCAAGAATTCATTTTGTGATTTCTTGTCTGGTTAAATTATTCTCACCCTGAAGGAAATTGCACAAGATTAATTATTTAAAAAAAAGAAGAAGAAGAAGAAGAAGAAAAAAAAAAAGAAACACACAGAGTCGATCGTTTTCACCTGACTGATATGAAGCGAGGTTTGCCTGTGTATTTGTGGGAGCAGCAGTGAGTTGGATGAAAGGATTCAGAGCAGCTGTGAGATGAAGTGGTGGTTAATAGTGATTTATAACACGTCTTCTCTCCTGTGTCGCTCCAGACCAAACCCTGCAACTGCCTCTCCGTCCGTCTGCCCATTGGTCCGTCCGTCCTTCCATCCTTCCTTCCATCCATCCATCCATCCATCCATCCATCCATCCATCCATCCATCCATCCATTCATCCATCCATCCATCCATCCATCCATCCATCCACCCATTCATCCATTCATCCATCCATCCATCCATCCATCCATCCATCCATTCACCCATTCATCCATCCATCCATCCATTCATCCATCCATCCATCCATCCATCCATCCATCCATCCATCCATCCATCCATCCATCCATCCATCCATCCATCGCATTTCATAGCATCTCTCTCCCTCTGCTCTCCCCCTCCTGGACTCTCCCCCATGCTCTCTCTCTATCCCTGCTCTCTCTCTATCTCCCCTCCACTCTCACTCTCTTTCACTCTCTCCCCCCTGCACTCTCCCCCCTCTGCTCTCTCTCCCTCCTGCTCTCTGTCTATCTCCCCTCCACTCTCACTCTCTTTCTCTTCTCCCCCATGCGCTCTCTCTCTCTCTCCCCCCGAACTCTCCCCCCTCTGCTCTCTCTCTCCCCCTTCGCTCCCTCCCTCCTGCTCTCTCTCTCTCTCCCCCCTGCACTCTCCCCCCTCTGCTCTCTCTCCCCCCCTGCACCCTCCCCCCTCCGCTCCCCCCCTCCTGCTCTCTCTCCTCCCTACCCCCCCCCCCCCCCCCCCCCCCCCCCCCGGTCTGGTTCTTTGCCATCCGTCTGCCTCTGTGCCAGAGGTGCCGGTTGCTATTTGGATGATTTAGTCGGGGAGGGAGAGAGGGATTTCATTAGCTGTTTACCTGAGGGCCTCTGGTACCTGTGGTGCTATAAGGCTGCTTTATTAAACAAAAAAAAAAAAAAAAAAAAAAAAGAGCAGCTACACTCAGCTGTGGAGCGCAGTGGCACAGTGGGTTAAGGTTCATCCAGTGCATCTGGCCCACGGTTTGAGTCCTCGGAGTGGGTGTGTGCACCTTCGGGCTCGTGATGCCTTCAGGGGTACGTGATCGCTTTATTTATAACCGTGGAGGAGACCTGGTGCAGGCGTGCTGCGGGTTTGAATCCTGCGAGGCAGGAGGCAGAGAACACACTTTATCCAGCCGTCCGTCACAGTTTAGATACACATTTAAAGTCACCAATTTAAGCTCAGAAACATGTGGAAGAAAACAGAGATATCTTCAGAGAAACAACACAAGCGGAGGGAGAACATGCAAAACATCCTCTCCGGATTCGAACCAGAGACCCGAGGCGACAGTGCAAACCACTTCGCCACCGTGTGGTGGGAAGAAATGATTTGAAGAAGCAATATCCACACCTCTTTACGCAGCCGCTGGCACTTTTCATTGATTTGTTTGGATTAATAAAAGAAAAACACAGTTTATGACCACTTGAGTGTTTTTCAATGTGATTTAGATTAATGATCCGCCGAAACAGGGAAACAGAAACAAAGAGGAATGTGGAGTTTAAAAACCCACAGAGGCCGAACAGGAATCTCCGGTGTGGCAGAGAAAAGTTACGTGAGCCTTTACCTCCTGTGTCGAGTCAGTTTAAATTCTTTTGTGAATATGGAGATGGAGGGCGAGCTTATTTCAAAAACTTCCACCTCGGGAGCCATTTCCTAAAAGTTGCCTTGTAAACGAAGCCTTGGCTTCAGATTTAAAAGCTCAGATTTACTCGGATTTCAAGGACATTCTTCGTTTGTGTGACGGTGAATCGCGGGAACAAACACATGTACATTTATACTAACAGATGTGTACTTTAACCCTTGACTCTCCTCCTCTTTTATCGGGTTTTATTTCCCAGCTGTTTTCACTTCACGTCGGGATTTAATCTGAATAACACCGGCACTGTGACTGATTTATTACTGTGATGACTTCTGAGCACACGCACAGTAAATGTAGTACAGTACGATTGTTTTACGTGGTTTTAGAATATTGCGTACTGTACTTCAAAGGTGAAAACCTCATTTCGCGAAAGAGAAGCATTTCATTAACCGCTCAGGACCTACACTACGAGAGTCAAGTATTCTTTTTTTTATGAGTTTTCCTGCAGCTTATTAGGGAACGACACAGTCAAGTATTTCTCCTCATGTCCACAGATTTAAGTCCCAAAGATGAATGTGACTCTTCATGAGGTTTTTTTCTTTTCTTTTATTAAATCAGGAATCTTCCCCAGCAAAGCAAACATAGCACAAAATTGTGAATCCATCTTTGTTTTTTTCTCTTCCCCCCCCCCCCTTCAGCAGAACTAATCAAACTTGGATCAGAGGTGGAGACTTCTACGTCTTGGTGGAGTTTTATAATGAAGCAGCGGTGTTTGTTCGGCTGTCAACCTGCGGTAAGTGGCAGAATTAATCAAGCTTATCTTTGTAACGTCAGCTTTAATCAACACTGCCTGGCACACTCTGCGCCCTCTGACATCAGTGGTGCGCTGCAGTCAGCGTGCGCGCGCACACACACACACACACACACACACACACACACACACACACACACACACACACACACACACACACACACACACACACACACACACACACACACTCACATTCACTACACATATGGAGGAATTACAAGCACACATGTTGCATTTGCACATATTTACACATGCATGGAAACACGAATCGTGTAGGTGTAGAGAGCTCTTACAAATGATGTACAAATGCAGTTGTAGGAGGAGGAGGAGGAGGAGGAGGAGGAGGAGGAGGAGGAGGAGGAGGAGGGTCATCAGGGAATAACGGCACAAGCAGAATGACAGAGATGAAGATATAAAGGGAGGAAAACGCGGTAGAAAGGCGTAATGTTTACCCGATGCGTGAGCCGGCTGTAGGAGAAGCGGCAGATAGAGCAGAGGTGTCAGACTCGTTTTGGTTCTCGCAGGCCGGTTTAATCTCGCCGGGGCCGGGGCGGCATGAAGACGGCAACTCACGAAGAATGGCAACCGTAAATTTCTCTTCAACTTTCAAAGGAGCAACACCGCATTCTGTTTCTCTCCAAACTATTGTGGTGAGAAAAGAAAAGCTCGTTGGATGTAACTGATCCTCCAAAACACGTCTAAATTTGGATGAGATGGTGTCAAGCATCAGGTCCGTGGTCCAAAACGTCCCACAAGAGGCTCCAATCCACCAAACCACCAAACAAATAGGAAAAGCTTCACAGAAAATACCGATTATTTAACAGATTTCTTCAGGGTTTTGGACACAACACTCAGACCTGGTTGCTCTCAAACTCGCCTCAAAGCCGCGCCGTCAGGGGCGGAGCTTGTAAAAACACCCAGAATGCAACAGCTATAGGAGAGGTTTGGACATTTTACTGCATTTTACACCAGAAGCTTTCATTGAAATTGTCTCCATGTTGATACTGGAGCCACTTTCTGTAGCAATTGTTTGATTTTGTAAAAATAAAGATATCTTCATCAAGTACACGCTGCGCCACAACAAAGAAACGCTAAAGTTTAAAGTTAAAGGTTATTATGGCACTAATTAGCTCAACTGAAGATGAAATTGGGCTGTTTGTGATGCAGCAGCTAAAATGAGCCTGAAAAGTAAAAAAATTACTTTTGATGAACTCTCCTTACAAACTGTGGCGTGACCGGCCACAAACTGTTCTCTTCAGGCTATTTTTGTAAAAAAAAACATTTTGCTTCCTTGGCTGCGTGGCTCCACTTCAGCGTGATTGTGTTCGTTCTTGTAATACGGCTTTCAGGCTCTATTGTCTTTATTTATCATTATGTTGAGATTGGAGTCATTTCCTGTCGTAAGACTGAACTGTTGCACCGTCAATTGGTTGAGTGGAAACAATCTGCCTCAATAAATCCTCACTGTTTTTCTTATTTGGGTGTAGGATAAAACAACATGGACGTAAATTAAGAAAAATGTATCTAAATATATTTTGTGCTATTTGCAAAGATAACGATGTCAAGGGGTAGGATTAACAAAGTTATACTTCTTCCTACCCCCTTTTGGAACATGTAACGCACATATTGTCAAACTGGAGTGTGTGTCAAGTAATCTTGGGATTACTCATTTGGATTAGTGTCTCTTTTTTGTTTTTATTTATTTATGTTTGTTTCTCTTATTTAACCCCCCCCCCCCCCCCAATAAAATAATAATAATAATTCTTTGCACTAGGTGACAAACAAACAAGTAAGTAAGTAAGTAAGTAAGTAGGTAGGTAGGTAGGTAGGTAGGTAGGTAGGTAGGTAGGTAGGTAGGTAGGTAGGTAGGTAGGTAGGTAGGTAGGTAGGTAGGTAGGTAGGTAGGTAGGTAGGTAGGTAGGTAGGTAGGTCGGTCGGTCGGTCGGTCGGTCGGTCGGTCGGTCGGTCGGTCGGTCGGTCGGTCGGTCGGTCGGTCGGTCGGTCGGTCGGTCGGTCGGTCGGTCGGTCGGTCGGTCGGTCGATGGATGGATGGATGGATGGATGGATGGATGGATGGATGGATGGATGGATGGATGGATGGATGGATGGATGGATGGATGAATGAATGAATGAATGAATGAATGAATGAATGAATGAATAAATAAATAGTTTGTCTCAAAATGTTTACCTTCTCCTCACGTGTGCTCTATGCTTTAACTTCCACAGTTTACAGTTTGAAGGTTATTCTGACCCTATTTTACCGCTCAGGGTGAAACTTTGCCAAATTTTGGTCCTGAAGTCAAACGTGTCTTTATATTGCTGCCACCATCTGAAACACATCAGGGCAGTGAACAGCAATCAGACACAAAGACGGGAAGTGTATGGAGTATGAATTAGGCTTCATGGCATTAAGTACTCGCATCTGTACTCGGTATCCGCAAGTAGCTAAAGGTTAGTACTTTTAAAAAAAAGAGATATTGGTGCGTCACTACGTTTTCCCTGAACGTGGCGCCACAAGTGGGAAGAAGACAGGATGAGAAACATGTTCCGTGGTGCTTTCAACCAAATGAAATGAGAACTTTGCGTTCGTCTCCCTCAACGGAGGTGAGGCTGAGTGACGGGCGGGACGCTGTGGAGGCCCCGCTCTCTGGGAGAGACCTCCGAGCTCCACGCCGCCTGGAAGCTGCCGGTGCTGCGATAGTTCAAACGTCATGGGAGGCCTCCCTGCCTCACCCCCAGCACACACACACACACACACACACACACACACACACACACACACACACACACACACACACACACACACACACACACACACACACACACACACACACACACACACACACACTCAAACATACCTGGTGGCTGGAGGAGAATCAGAGATCACCGCAGTGTCACAGCTGGATCCTTCCTCCTCTGCTCCCCATCTCTATTTTCTTCCATCACTCCTCGTGTCATTGCTTCTATTTTCTCTCCCCTCCCTCCCTCTGACCTTTTCCCGTGACCTTTCTCCGTGACCTCCCGTAATCCTGCCACCTGCTATTCTTTTGCTCTGCGGCTCCGAGACCTTTCTGCGAATTTTCTCGCTCGCTCATCCTCTCATGTCACCTCTCCGTCTCGACTCCTTGCCTCGGGTGCAGAGTGCACAAGTGTCTACAGGATTCCCTCCCTGGCTTTTTGTTTCCCTTTTATGTGAGCGCAACACATTCCGTTTTTGTTTGTAAACAAATCAACTTTGGCGTGATTGATTTTGGGAACTCTGGTTTGGAAATGAGTGTGATGCTCTTGTTTTAGTGTTTTGGTTCATTCTCTCTATAAGTGATGTCTTTTATTGGGAAGCTCCACGCCGCCTGGAAGCTGCTGGTGCTGCGATAGTTCAAACGTCATGGGAGGCCTCCCTGCCTCGGGAGCATCGGTTAAAGATGGCTTTTGGTCGAGGAACTTTAAATAAACAATCATTGTTCTAATGAATGAGGCAGATGAAAGCACATAATGACAAATATATGTAGTATTTAAGTTATGAGATG
The DNA here is from genome assembly GCF_963383615.2 of Lipophrys pholis. Lineage (NCBI taxonomy): Eukaryota > Metazoa > Chordata > Actinopteri > Blenniiformes > Blenniidae > Lipophrys > Lipophrys pholis. The sequence continues at coordinate 26,346,894 of NC_137642.1, forward strand.
ACAGAAACGCTACATTGGCAGAATTAAGAAGATGAAATAGAAATTAATTAAAACACTATGACCTGCTTTGATGATGGCATTTCTCCATTTCGGTTGAACAAAGTTTGATCTTTGATCGAAAACACGCTTTGTGGCCTGAGCCACATTCACCGCACACCTGGAAGCAAAAACTAAACTGCAGAACCCCTCCTGCACGTAATGAATGCAGCCTGCACAAATCTGGGACAAACATTTTGCTTTTCATTTATTTGCTGTGCACATTTCAGAGTGAAAAACCTCGAAGAAGCGTCTGGCGAAAGCAGCGAGCTGCTGACCGGCTGCAGAGAGCCGCTGGTGTCCTTCTCACAGCCTGATTGTTATTTCGGTTGAGTCTCCCTCCTGGTTTTTTTTTTTTTTTTCTTTCCCCCCCCAACACTTTCCTCTACATTCAGGCCTTCTTTCATGTCATTCGGCCCTTTTTTGTGCTGATGCAGGGAAAGAGGAGGTGAGGGTGTTTTTGAGTGCTGTATCTGTCCTTTCGTCTGGCCTTTTGTGTCCCCGTGATGGCAGAGAAAAGGAAGAGATGGAGGAGCACCGGCGGGGTCGTTATCTGCTTTCCTGCACTCCAGAGGAGCGAAATAAGAAGGATAATTATCGGGGTTGGACGGTCCTTCACTCCATTTATTTATGGGACCTGACACCTTTATAAAAAACTTACTAAAACAAGTAGAAAAGAGGATTTGTTGCCCCAGAAGAAGACTCTTTTGCCCACTCGTTATGTAATTGTCTTGAATAATGCTGTAAGGATTTGATGATAGATACCGAGTGTTGTAGTCAAGGTCACCCAACCCGAGACCAAGACCAGAGACACCAAAGAACAAGGGACAAAGACTTTATTGGGCCGAGACCAAATCAAGACAAGATCAAGACTATAAGCGGCCAAGACCGAGTCAAAACCAGGACTTTAACTGGATCAAGACTGATTGAAGACCAAGACATTAAGGGTCTAAGACTGAGTCAAAACTGAGACTTTAAGGGGCCAAGATCCAGTCAAGACCAAGACTTTATTGGGCCAAGACCAAATTAAGACAAGACCAATACTTTAAGGAGCCGTGACGGAATCAAGACGAGTCCAAGACTAAAAGGGGCCAAGACCGAGTCAAAACCAGGACTTTAACTGGATCAAGATGGAATCAAGAAAAGACCAAGACTTTACCAAGACGGATTGAAGACTGAGTCAAAGCCAAGACCGATCTCGAGCACTAAAACACTGACTGAGCATTATCTAATAAATCCTGGGACATTTGACTTGAGTTTTCGATGCACGAACTGAAAATAACTCATGAAAGGTTTGTGTATTTTTCTGACACACACACACACACACACACACACACACACACACACACACACACACACACACACACACACGCAATTGAGACTGAGGATGTAAAAAATGGGACGTGTGTGTCATGGCTGATGGCTGATGGCTTCCTCGGCGCTCCTGTTCGTCTCTGACAGACAACTTATGTCCTTTGATATGTAAAACGTGCGTGTTAAAGCAGATGTTTTCTCTCAAAGGCCTCTGATGTAAATACCCAAGTATTTACATCAAGGCAAACATCTCCGAGCTGACAGGTTAACAAGACTCTAATCCCCGACTCTCAATACAATTATGAGGCGGGGTCAAACAGTTTGCGATCAAAGCAAAAAAAAAGGGGGGAGTGGAATTAAGCCCCAATTTGTGCTCGCGCTGCTCATTTTGCCTCAAGAGTTTCTGTTCTCGACATAAATGAAGCAATTAGATTGTACTTTTAGTTTTTGTGCGATCAGTGAGGAGTAACACCATGAGTGAAATCCCAAGCAAACAGGAGTATTCAAATGAGCTTCAGCGCAGCATCAAAATTAAAAGGTATTTCGATGTTTGGGTCCCATTTCCCAGTTTGTTTGTTTTTTTTCATGTCTTCGTCATTTTGCACAAAGTATCGGTACCGTACCGATAGTATCGGTACCGTACCGATATCAGACGATACCAGCTTTGTTCATCCGTTTTCTCGGTCGTCCGATTTTAGATCAGTGATATTGTACCCACTTTGTTGAGAAACGGCGTGAATGTCATGTAAAATGTGTGAAAAGTTCTAAAGCAAACTGTAATTAACTCCACATTTTCAAAAAGACATGCCAGATATTGACGTGCACCAATTTTACCAGCAGAATTTCTTATGATCCAATGCATCACGAGGATGTTACAAGCATGCAAACACGCGTACTGTCCAAATCAGCAGATCCAAAATGAAGAATTGACTGGATGCGGTCAATTGACGTGTTAACAAAGCCTGACCGACTGTGACGGTTGTTTAAGTAGGGAGCAAAGTGACAGGAATCCCAAGCACAAGCTGTGCTGAAAGTCCCTGTACTGGATGTCAGACAGCCGCACGCTGCGCTGCCTTGCTGATGCGGCTGTGGAAACACCGAGCCGGTTCATTTAAATACTTATTATGTGTGTGTCAGAAGCCTTCAGAACCGAGCCCTTCCTTCTGGGGGTTTTCAGTGGAGCGTTTGCACGCGGCGTCGTGTCGGTGGCCGACACGTGCTGCAGTCGGCTGCTCTCTCCGCCTCAGCGGCTCTCCCTCTCTCTGGCTCTGTGTAAACTATCCAGTGTGTGCCAGGTCATTCCCGAGCTCCCGGCGCCAGCCTCCGAACGCCTGCCTTCATGTATAAGAACAGACATTTTGTATGTCGACAAACCACTTATGGAGATGTCATTGCTCCCCCGTCTTTCATTCCTGACCTGTTTGCTTTGTGTGGGCACGCAGTTTTCTCTTCAGCGGATCTCTGCAAGCAATCGTATGGACCTTTCAGTCCCAATTTAGAGCTACCTCCCCATACCCTCGTATTGAAACATGTTTTTGGCTCCGGTAGTTTTTTGCATCCTAATTTTGTTAACTCATAGAAATGAAAAGGCTAATCCAGTCGCCGCTGAAGGAAAGACCCTGGAAACACAACAACATGCTTATTCTCTCCAATAAATAACATACACTCATCTTTGGAAATGAAATGTGAAAGGAAACTGTGGAGAGAAGCCACCGCTGGGAGAACATGCAACCACAATGAAAGCAATGAGAATTTAGATCAATCGTCATTACAAGAGAATTAATGGATATACAGCAGGGGGATGACATGAGATGACAAGGGAAATAATAGTAACTGCAGTTCTGGGTTTGTCCACCGGGGGTTGCACTGTCTCAGAACTGAGGAGCTGCCAACATGACTTGTGGCTGAAGAGTCAAATAGCATTTAGCACCAAAGCTATTCTGATGAGGTGAGTTTAATTCTGGATTTAATACTGGACGATGAACAGTGATTACTAAGTTGTAATTGGCACAATATAAATAAACTTGTGGTACATAAATGTGAAAAACAGCAGAAATCATTTGGGAAGATTCCTGGAAAGAAAGTTAGTAATTTTTCTGCTCTCTCTCTCTCTCTCTCTCTCTCTCTCTCTCTCTCTCTCTCTCTCTCTCTCTCTCTCTCTCTCTCTCTCTCTCTCTCGCTCTCGCTCTCGCTCTCGCTCTCGCTCTCGCTCTCTCTCTCTCTCTCTCATCCACCTCGACCCGCCATCCAGTGGGTTCAAACCTGGAACAATTTCACCCAATACTTTGTGGAGGATTTTAACTTTTAAGTCCCTTCGCCAAAGAAATTTGGGCGAGAAGGTTATACTTATGGCTGTGTGTATTTATTTTTTTTTTACTTTATTGGTTTGTATCTATGTATTTTACCAACTTTTCGCCAAACTATTAACTAAAATTACATTTTCAGGGATGATTTGTCGTCGTCCACTTGATTAGATTATGGGACGTTAACGGCTAACCGTGTCAGAATGAATCCCAAAAAACTGCAAAGAAAAATGTCCCAAACAAAGCAGATGGGAAAGGCACAACATGGAGGAGAACAAATGGGATCAGAGGAGATCAGCGTCTGTTGCCATGGAGACGCTCCCTGCTCAATGATTCACACAGTGACGTTGCTAGCTGACAGGCTAGTTAGAAGCTATGTGAGCTAATGGCGAACATGCTCGCCATGCCAACTCGGTTCCGCAAACAAATGTGGCGTTGGCGAAAGTCTGCGCTCTACCAAGTGTAGCTGTAGTTTAAGTAACTTACGCTCAAACAGATTGTGCTTTGCATGTATTTTGATGGAGTAACACAATGTGTGATGTCATCCGCAAACAGGAAGATCCAAATGACACGTGTGTTTTCAAGTTTGCACTCATTTTTCTACACCATTTTCGTAGATTTACAAAAGTATAGCTGGGGCTCTACCCAACATTTTCCCTCTGGTTCAGTCTGAGTGAACCCATCAACCCATTTCGAAGGGGATCCGCGGAGACGATGGAACTTCCAGCTGTGCTGCAGACCATAAGTCAGCTAATAGCGGGCGCCAATCGGATTTACATTCTTGGGTCGACAGACACTTGATCCCAAATGCATGCTAATGCTATGTTGCTCTGCGTGTCTGTGGAATATGTAAAGCATGTGACGGACTGCCAACGTGTCATCAGCGAGAGGTGATAATTTGTCACAGCTGCGTATTCATCAGCTTTTCCTGAAGGGGGGGGGGGGGGGGGGGGGGGGGTTAGTTGCAGGATAACAGGAAACCCTATTTTGTTCTGCAGAGTAAATTGAAACGTAGCTAATCCCGGTGGCCACCCGCCTCCCTCCATACATCACATCCCGCTGAGTTCCGTGGGCATTTCCATTTGGCTCCCCTTCTTCAGACTGTTTGTCTCTTTGCACTTTTGCAGCGGGCCAGGCCTTTGTGTGCACTGATGTATATATTTCACTCCTTTTAAAGGTTCCCTATCTCAGCCTCCCTCGCCTCGCCTCCCCTCCTCGCCTCTCAGGTGTGTTATTTATGAGTCAGCCTGCTGGCCTGTGAATGTCTCTCCCTCCATTTTATGCTCAACTCCTTCAGAACTCATTAGACTGTGAAGGGCAATCTTACCCACCGCCGGGGAAAAAAAAAAGTGCCAATTTTTCCTGGTTTGACTTTTTTTCATTTTTTTTTTTTCCTGCCTCGCAGCCATTACACGCTGGACGTCTGCTTCGTGAAGGTGGGCTCTGATGCTTTTCAGCTGAGGTGCAGAAAAAGCTTCTGGGACAACACACTGGTTTGGGTAACACAGCCGCGCGTCACCAGGAACAAAAGTGACAAGAAAAATACTGCTGGGCTGCTCAACTGGCCGCGGAATCATCCGCAGTGTCACATCTCTCCCCCCAGCCAAACCCTGCACACATTACAACAAACGTCATATAATACAAAAGAAATATATAATAGCAAATGTCAGAAATCGATACCGAACCTCGGCACTGTTTGGAAAGACCGAATGAATCACTGAGTGAATAACTGAGCTCCCTGCGGTATAGATAGCTGGGCAGATATGTCAAAAAGATGAACATTTGTATACAGGGGCTTTTGAGTGTGCTCAATCTGAATTTAATGGGATCCACGCTGACAAATCAAGGGTTGAGAATTACAAGATGATAGAATTTTGATATCTGGCCTTAACTTTGGTTCTATAGAACATGGATTCGATGCAACAACTTTTACATTCATAGATTTATCGTATATAGTGACGTCATGTCAGACAAAACAGTTTTGTTTGTTTCTTGCAGTTACATGTATTATTTTACAGTACTGTTAAATTCTTGACCATGAAAACCTATATTGTGCCACAAAGATCGTGTCTCTACGTCGAATAGAACCAAAGTTATAGAGTCTGATTTCGAAGTTCCTAATACAGATGACAAACATCTTGGATTTTACTCTGAGCGCAATTTACAATCATTTAAAAATATTTCATTGCATTTCTTGATGCCAAAAACCTATAATTTGAACCTTTAATTACGTCTGGCGGCCATCTTGTTTTTTTTTCAATTTTGAGTGTGATTTCTTTGTTCACCAGTGTGGATCCCATGAAATTCATATTCGACATACTCATAAACCTCTTTATACAAATTGTCATGCGTTCTTCCAGAAAAAAATTGGTGTTGTGTTTGGTTGGATGTGTTTGTGCAGGACGTTATTAAATATGTTGGAAAAATAGAAAACAAAATAATAATGAAAAATTACCTTTAGAGTAAAGTCTGCAAACAGAAGTTGTGACGATTCAGATGAGGGAATATTTCTCATCACATGATAACGTTGCTAATAACAGTACAATAGTACATAGAAAAACACACCAAACAAGACAAGAAGTAACAGTCTCTACACCGCAGGTTAATCTATCAGCATATCTGCTCCTCTTGGGGTTTTGTTTAACGTTCGAAATATTCCTTATCTTCTACGTTCATGAAGATTGGAGTCATTTTGTGTAGTAATGTGTGAAGAAAAAAAAAAAATCGGCATTTTCATCATGTATTCTCTGCGCCACGACAAAGAAAAACTTCGAGGTTCACATTTAAAGGTTATTCTGGCTCTAGTTTACTGGTCCGGCCCAATCAGGTTAAAACTGGGCTGAATGTGGAGCCTGAACTGAAATGACTTCGCCAACCACTGGTTTAGATGATCAGCTTCTGTCTTGAAGCTACACACTTCCACTTATTTCTGATCCGACAACGATACAGTCCAATTGCAAAAAAATGTTCAAAATATGTCAACGCAATATCTGCAAGTACCTTCTCCCTGCTCCGATTCAGTTTGTGTTTCCCCACACAGCGAAAATAATAGTTCCCCAGAAGCAGCTGAAGGATATAACACGGATAAAGAGTGTGTGCGTGCGTGCGTGTGTGTGTGTGTGTGTGTGTGTGTGTGTGTGGTGGTTTTTAGCTGAAGGGAAATCCACCTGCCTGCTGCCAAGGGGAGCTGCTGTAGATTGCTACCGAGTCGTGACAGTTGAGCTCTGCAGCTGTGTCGTTCACCAAGAACTGCATGACAGACGACACCAGAGGGAGGAGTGCAGCTTGTCTTTATCAGCCCTGATAAAATAATGCTTTGCACTGAAAGAGTGGCGGTAAAAATCCAGAATTTTTACACTTTCCTGGTGTTTTATCTGCAGTCTTGACACGAGGAAGGTGCCTGTGTGGGTTGTATGGAGTCTGAGAGATGTCTGAAAGTATTCTGGTCTCTGGTATATATATATATATATATATATATATATATATATATATATAAAATATAACTCCTTCAGTGAATTACTTCACATAATAAAATCCCAACAGGAAAAGTCTTATTTAATATGATTACTGTTGGAACAACACATCAACAATAAAACTAACGACAGCCTGTAGATCGATAGATCGATAGATCGATAGATCGATAGATCGATAGATAGTCTTATCTTCTGTCAGGCAGGAAAACACATATTTGGGATCCTGCCGACACCAATTACCACAACCAGAGAACCAGAGAACCAGAGAACCCCCCCCCCCCCCCCCCCCCCCCCCCCCACACACACACACACACACATCAATATCCCCCCCGCCACCCAGCGGCTCTGTCTAATGTAGCTCTCAACACAATCTCACATCATCCTCTCATCCCTCGGTCTCTCGCTCTCTATCATCTGCAGACCCCCTCCTTCCTCTCCACCTTTCATTTTGCATTTTTGTTCCTTTTTCCTTTTGTCTCTCTTGTTTTTAGGCATCATCCCCCCCCTCCTTTCCCCACTTTGCTGTGTCCATCCATTCATCCGTCTATCTATCTGCGGTAATGAGAAAGCGGGGCTGCTTGATGGCCTGTGTGTGTGTGTGTGTGTGTGTGTGTGTGGGTGGGTGTGTGTGTGTGTGTGTGTGTGTGTTTAGAAGACCATGGGGATTGCATTTCAGATGGGTTCATTTGCCTCTGCACGGCTGTGCTCTGCTTCATGTCGATCTGTATGGCAATGCATGCGCGGGTGTGTGTGTGTGTGTGTGTGTGTGTGTGTGTGTGTGTGTGTGTGTGTGTGTGTGTGTGTGTGTGTGTGTGTGTGTGTGTGTGTGTGTGTGTGTGTGTGTGTGTGTGTGTGTGTGTGTGTGTGTGTGTGTGTGTGTGTGTGTGTGTGTGTGTGTGTGTGTGTGTGTGTGTGTGTGTGTGTGTGTGCGCGCGCGTGTGTGTGCGTGCGTGCGTGCGTGTGTGCGTGTGTGCGCGCGCATGTGCGCAGTCCCACCATCTCCTAGGTGATCTCTAATGTCACACACATTTACAGCCTTCCACTTCTCATCCAATCAATCTCTGTTGGTATGCAGGACCTCCTTCAGGTGTTTTTGACAGACATCCAGTCGACTTTACTGTGTGGCCTCATCAGTCTAAGTAGCTTATACAACCTGCATGAATCACAGGTGTGTGTGTGTGTGTGTGTGTGTGTGTGTGTGTGTGTGTGTGTGTGTGTGTGTGTGTGTGTGTGTGTGTGTGTGTGTGTGTGTGTGCTCAGTCATCAGAGTATATTGTTAGTTTCCCCATGTGTCGACTGAGTAGACAACTGTTGTTTATTGGCCCTGATGTCACATGACAGCTTTCAACCAGACCGCGCGTACGTGCGTGTCTGTTTGTGCGTGTCTGTGTGTGTGTGTGTGTGTGTGTGTGTGTTTCACTACATTAAATGCAAATATTTCATTTAAATGATCACAAATCAGTACTTCTGTTCGCTGAGCTAAAAACATATAATTTCCTTATTAAAGCATTCGTCCTCTGCAGACATGAAAAAGTGACTGAAAGCAGGAATTCGTCTAAGACTGTTTGTTCGTGGCTGATATTTATAAACAGATGCAAGATGATTTCACTGCAGAATTTGTCCCCTAGTTTCATCTTTTAAGGACGAAACTATTTCAACCAGCCAGTAAATAAACAGGAACCTGCGTGCACTTCGACACTTTCACAAAGTTCGGTTGTGAGGAGAACACGACAAGATATGCGACACGATACTATATTGTTTTCAGCATTTCAGCTTTTTCTGTGGAAACGTTCAAAACGTTGCCGTGTGAACGTGAAACTTTTAAGAAACGGAAACGCTAAAACGAGGTGTTGCGGTTTAAACGGAGCCTCACTCCACACATACTTGAGATTCTCACCACATTGGCTCAAGATCGGCGTGATGCTTCAACAATCTTACAAGCTGACAGCCAGCCACACTGTACGACATGAACCCGATAAAGTTTGGGCACGACATGAAGTTTGCCGTGTGCAAACGCAAGCTAAACGCTGACGTACGTGAGTCGTCGTGATTGTGCAAGGATAAAAGCGTGTGCCATCCCTCCACGAAAAAAGAAACGGGCAAAACCGTGAACGGAGCCCTCGCCATTGTGGCATTTATGTGTTTAGAGATAAATCCCCCGAAGGTGTTTAATATCCCAAATACTTGTTTTGACGCGTTTTGCCATTTTAGCCCCAACTCATCTTTTCAGCGCCAGTGTCTCAGTTTGTCATTTCACACTGCGCTTCAGTTGGTTGGTTAGTTGACGCAGGTCGCAGGTCGCACGTCGCAGCCACCATCAAAACAAATTTCCGACACCGTCAGCGTCTCGTCGCAGGTTTTCTTTGGTCACAAGAGCATGACAACGTCCGTCCTCGTGCCGGTCTCACAGTGCGACTCAGGACCAAAGACGTCAAGCCAAGATGAAACGACATCGCCACCGTTCTCCCACTGGGGTCATCTTTCATGTGGGACGGTTGAAAATGGACTATATTCATGATGACGTCACCGAATTCTGTCTGGGTGCCGTCTTCAGCACCCAGACCACGGACAATCACATGGTGCTTTGCGCGCGGGAGGATATGAGGTAATGGTGAATGAGGCCTATCACACAGTAGGTAGCGGCCATTAAGACTCATGGTGACGAGGTCTCCTTCCAGCACCACTACTCGTTCGGCCCTGAAGTTTGTTCCGTCGCTCCCGGAGTGAGTCCGGTGAGTCACCGTGTCCTGAAGCACACCCGCGAGAATCTCCTCCGAGGTCAGCAGAGACATAAATACAACATAATGTTGCTAAATGTTCTCAAAGAAGCACCTGCAAGAGGGGAAAACAGACACTTTTCCCCCATTAAAACACACACACACACACACACACACACACACACACACACACACACACACACACACACACACACACACACACACACACACACACACACACACACACACACACACACACACACACACACACACACACACACACACACACACACACACAGGCCTGCTGGTCAGAAACAATTAAGGACATACTGGTGATCCCCCCCCCCCCCCCCCCCCCCCCCCCAGCAGACAGATGCTTCGCTCTATCAGCCAAGCCAAGAAAACAGGTTTAATTGGTTGTAAATCTGTATTCACACTTACAGGCACGCAGTGTCTCCAGAGAACAGATACGGAGCTCTCCAGAAAGTCACAATGAAGTATCTACAACAACTTTAAAGTCCTCGCGGCCCGAGGACACACACGGTGACGTAACACATCCGGACGACGTTACGGTGATCCGGCTCCACGTAACCGGCAGAGCTTTGACCGCCGTCCAGGAGCTGGAGACGATCATCTTTCAACGGCTCCGCTCAGGTACGATAGAATAAAAGATAATGCTTCATTATCTGCTGCAGACTGTGAGAAAGTCAAGCTGGTACCTTCATAAATATTTGAGTCCTCTTCACTGACCTCAAAAAAAGTTAAATTACCACAATACAGACAGTCCTCAATATTTCATACACCGCCGAGGAGTTTCATCAAGTGGTGACAAAACAGCCAGAGATGGGACTAACCTTTTCTTTTTCCTCCTGCAGCGGGCGGGGGTGTAGTGGCTCGCATGCTCGCCTCACTGTGAGAGACTACCGGGTTTGAGTCCAGGCCTTTCTGCGTGGAGTTTGCATGTTTTTCTCCAGGTACTTCAGTTTCCCCACGCAGTCAGAAACGTGTTGGAGCTCGTTCACTTTTCGATAGAAACTAAGTTTTTGTTTTTTCACAGACAACGTTTCTCACGTTAACACACCATTTTGGCGTTTTTGCTTCCGTTCAGACAGAAAAGGTAGAAAAGATGAAAACAATGTAGTTTTCATGCTGGGCCACCAGTAGGTGCTGTTGGATTGTTTTTTTTTTTTTAATGAAACCACACACGCAGCAAAGAACAATACGTTATAAACATTCACCAAAATGGCCTCCAGTGGAAACAACTTGAGGATTTTGACTCCCCAGATGACATTGCGCTCCTCTCTATAGCAACAACCAACAAATATAAGACAAAACGACAAGTACTACACACACACACACACATGCAGAGAACAACACAGTATAAATATCAATAATTGAAGTACGCTGACATTCTAGTGGACAGACGACCAAGTTGGATTGTTATGACGGTGACTGTCAAAATAAAACCACCAAGTCCCAGGAGAATATGGACTGGGAGTCATAACACCACGGAGGAAACTTTGTTTTTGTTCATCTACTGAGCATGTGCAGAACTACTAGTTACTACGGCCGCGGTTACCCACATGGTGTTTTTTAAAACGTTTTATGTTCAGTCGCAGTGTCGTCGTGTAAACAGACACCCCAAACCCAACAAAAGTTTTGCGTCTTCCCTTGATAATGTTGTGTAAACGGAGTCCGAGCTACATTCCAGCATTCAGTTGTAAATGGCATCATGTTTTCCTTTATCTTCGAGTTGGAGGAGACGTCCTCCAGAGGGTGACGTCAAGGTGAACGTGACAATGAAGTGTCAATGTGGGAGGAAACCGAAGTGCCATAAATCACACGCTCCCGGTGAAATACAACTTTCTTAAAAAGTCAGAAAGGTCGTTTCAAAAAAAAAAAAAAAAAAAAAAAGAAAAAGAAAAAAGGCCTTTTCTAATTTGGCTCGGTGGATGGTGACGGCCGGAGTTTTCACTGGCAGGATTAAAAGAACTGATGAGAACGTGAAATGTTTTATTCACTTACCTCCAGCTTCTTTCTTTTCACATCTGCCTTTCCCTGACAAAAAAAGAAAAAAGAAATAGAGAGAAAGGGAGAGAATTGCTAATGTAATTTAACGGGCTTTGGAGTGTCATTTCAATGGCAGGTACACAGCCTTTTAACACACACACACACACGCACACACACACACTGATAACGTGGTGGTGGTTGAGGTGGGGGGTGGAGGGTGGTGGTGTCCATCTTGTAGTTAAAAAAAACTACAAAGCGTCCAGTAAAAGACTGTTGGAGAAATAAACCTTCCCCCAAGAAGACAGAAGACAGGAGTCTAACTTGAGGAGACAAACAGCAGTTCAGGGTTTTGTTTGTTTGGTCTGCTCAGTGTCAACTGTAATTGACTTCTCTCGCTGAAAAGAAGCCGTGAAAGAAAAAAGGGGGGAGTAAATAAAGAAGGGAAAGATAGAAACCCAATTTCTGAGAAAATCCTGAAAGTGAAAAAGAAAAAAAGAAAAAAAGAAGAGAGGGTTTGTGAAGCTTAAATCCTGTTTGAATCCCGACTGGCAAACAGAGCAATCAATACGTGCTTTCACACTCGGGTCGTTGATGAAAAGTAATAGTTTGAGGTGTGTGTCGTACTGACACAGAGCAGATCCTGCAGCCTGGAGTCATTGTCATGTGAGCAATATGGATTTACATGAGTCTCATTATTACCCTCTTTAATACCTCTTTCATCCATTCATTTCCATGAATCAGACGTGATTACAGGACCATGGGAAGACGAAACATCTGTGATAAATACCCTGAAACCATACAAAATTATTTATTACTGAGTGACAGACATGGCAACACTTTCCTTTGTCTCTACAGTATCTGGTATTAGGGATCTGATCCTGCACAGACTCTCTGGAGGCAAACGTTGTTCTTATTGTCCAGCTACTGAGCATGTGCAGACTAGTTACTACGGTGCGCATGCGGAGTAGCAGCGTTTCCATCGTCAGGTCGGAGACGGGCCCCGAGTGTTTCCAGGCAGTCTTGTTTTCAGGCATTTACATGGCAATGGAGTCAGAGCGTGTTCACAAAGTTTGTGTTTTCAGTGTCTCCGAGCACCGCCGTTGTGTAAACTCACCCCCAAAATGCTAAGAAGGTTTGTGTTGCTTCCTGACATTGGCATTGTTCTCATTCTGAGGCCCTGTCCACACCAGCTAAAACCATCTTTTTTCTCCCCGGCGTTCTTTAAAAAAAATATTCCGTCACTATGAACACGGCTCAGAACGATGTAGTACATACGCCAGGCCTTTAGGTGGCGCTGTGACCGCCACAGAAAATCACCAAACCCGCAGAAGAAGACACAGAGAACACTCCTGCTCGTCCTCGTGTTTGAGAAATCCAACATCTGGCCTTTTCAAAGCAAAAAGTAGACAGTCCGCCATTGTTGTTGTTAAGGTGTTCTCTTTCCCGTTAAAGGGAGGAACTCTACATTTGGAGCTTCTGTTTCTTGTCTTTCTTTCTTTCTCTCTGTGTAACAACATTACTGGAGCCACCAGATACTGCCGCCGTCTGTTTTTCTCCCTGACAGGAGGGGAGCAGGATCCAGGGGATCAGACCCAAGACTCCCAGAGTGGAGTTACCACGGTCCTACTACCCGACCCCACCACAGCACCGGGACCCCACCGCAACGGCACGGCCCTTAAACTCCAGACTGAGATTGGTTCATCATCAGACCAACGCTCATCATAGACTTTTCTTAGTATTTGTACTTATCTGGCCTGTCTGCCACTCTCTCTCTCCCTCTTCTATTCCTCTCTCTCCCTGTCCTATCCCATGTACTTCTCCCCCCAACCGGTCAAGGCGGATGGCCGCCCTTCCAGAGTCTAGGGTCCGCCCCACGGTTTCTTCCTGAAGAGGGAGTTCTTATGAACTTCTCTCCATGCGAGGGAGTTTTTCCTGGTTTCCACTGTTGCTTGTTACATCTGCTTGCTTTGGAAAGGTTTAGTTGGGTTCTGTTGTACTCTATCATTGTAAGAGTGCTTTGAGATGTTTGTTGATGTGATTTAGCGCTTTACAAATAAAATTGAATTGAATTGAATTGAAAAGGTGGGCTGATGACATCATCATTTTCCGTAAATGTGCATCTTGTCTGTCCACACATCAAAATGGAAGTGGCCACTTTGGAACCCGAGTTGAAAAAAAGCAACCGTTTTCAGGCTCTTAAAACGCCGTGCCGTGCGGACGATCGGCCAAGAGCGAAGCGGTTACATGAAACGGCGTTCTCGTGTGGGCGGGGCCTAATTCTTTAACTCCACATCAGGCAAAGCCTCAAGCTCACCCCCGATTCCTCTCGGCCCACCAACACTGTACTCTGTAGTGAACTCTAAAGATGTGGACGAGTGAGATTAGTGATGAACAAGCAAAAGAATCCCAGAAGTTGATTAATTATTAATGGCTGCAATGAATTTAGATTAAAAAATACAAAAAAAAAATGATGGGAAACCGTTTTGCCCCATGTGCAAGTTTGCAGATTTCCATCTTCTTTTTGACACTGACTGTGGTGAATTACTCTCAAAGTTGGAAAAAGACTGACAAAAAGAAAACCCCTTAACCGCATTAACTCTCGGATGTTTATCAAAGGTTTTCCGAGAGAGTATTCTCCAGGCAAGTCTGCGTGAACGAATTAACTTTATTCTTTATGTTCCTCTGCGATATTGAAAGTTTCCCGCTTGATATTGACTTGGCAGTTTGGGCACAAATTCATGAACTGCCACAAAGTCCAGAAAGCCTCGTGAAGAATTGGAGAGCAGCTTTTAAACCTCAGAAACCTGCAGGGGAAACATGACTGTCACATAAATAAAATACATTATAACGTGCCTGGTGACAGGTGAAGTGCGTCAGGCTGAGTTTACACGACAACGGGGCCGGGAGCCACTGAAAACACAACTTTGTGAAAACGGCTCCCATAGTGGAACATTTTGAAAACGCTCTGTGGCAGCGCATTATGTAATAATGGTGCAATATGCAATAATGTAATAAATGTTTAACTCATAATGTAATAAAGCCGCATTTGGTAACAATCTGCCGCATTTTCTAATGAAATCCCTGAATTTCTTTTCCGTTTGCCCTTTTTTTTGCAGAGCAGAAACAGTAGACGATGTAGTTTTCATGTTACGCCACCAGTTGGTGCTGTTGGTTGTTTTTGTATTGAAACCACACACGTAGCAGAGAACAATGGGCTCTAACCGTTAACAATGGGAAAACGCGGACATTCTCGTGGACATAAGTTGGATAGTTATGAGGGTGAGTGTCAAAATAAAACTACCAAGAATATGCAATGGAGGAAACATAGTTCTGATTGTCCATCTACTGAGCATGTGCAGAACGATTTACACGTATTTACTACAGCCGAGGTGCACATGACGAGTAGCAGCATTTTCCGTTTCTATGGAGATGGAGTTGGAGCATCTTGGAAAAGTCCCACCTTGGTAGTCATTTTCAGTGGCTACGTGCACCGTTGTCATGGCAACAGACCCTCGAAACCAACGGAGGTTTGCCGTCTCCACTTGTAAACGGGGCCTTAGTTTGAGGCATCGACTGACCGTCGAAAATCCACGGATCTCAACCTTATCGAGAATCTGTTGGATGCGCCGGACCGACAAACACCATGGAGGCCAAACCTCACGTCTGAGGATCTGCTGCCAACGTGTTGGCGACATACCGCACAGCAAACCGCCGTACTGTGAGACTCACAACATCAAGCAGGTAGTCATAATGTTATGGCTCATCGGTGTGTGCGTGTAAAAAAAAAGAAGAAGAAAAAAGCAGGAGATCAGCGGACAGCTGGAGACAGTAATGATGCACGACCACATCAGCGATGATGCGCGGCCGCATCATCTTTCATTAATGCTTCAAGTGAGCGCTAATTGTATCCTCGTTCACTTTAGAGTTAAGTCAGCAGTTTTTGTTGCATCACTTTTTCTTTTTTTTTTTGCACAACGAAGTGTCTCCGAACACGCCGGGGGGGGGGGGGGGGCGGTGGGCACGTCGGCGTTCGCGCGTAGCACTCGATCAAACGGAGCCCATCGTAGTACTCATTAAGTCTACAGAGTATTAGTAAAAAAGCACGGAGAGGTCTGAGAAAAGCAGAGCGAATGAGAACGGCAGGTTTTTGATCAAAGTCTGACAATACGATACTACGGGGAGATTAGCATCAGCGAGGGAGGTGGAGGCGGTGAGAGAGAGCAAAGTTAAAGGGATAAACTGAATCGACGTGAGAGAAAAAGAAGGAGACTTGGAGGAGGAGGAGGAATAAAGAACGAGGTGGTTAAGAGAAAGAAAGAAAGAGGGACAGGCTTTTGATCATGCGTAACAGTACCCGGCTGTACGGTGGTGTATTGTTGCGTCAGTTTTGCTTCATAAAGGAGCGACTGAAAGATACGAGCTGGATACAAACTGGGAGAATTCCCTGGTCAGATCTCGGCCTAAAACACACACAGATTTTCTGCAAGCCCGAGCATACCCCCCCCCCCCCCCCCGCCGCCTCCCCCCCCCGCTATGTAAATTCAATGAGCTCTGTCTGCTTGCCTTGATTTAACACCCTCTTACAATGGAAATGTGGCAGGTGTGCCGGCATGTGCTTTCATATGGATTCCCAACGCCGCCGCTGTCAGACAGGGGAGGCCAGGTGCTGAAGAGCGAAGCAATTTTTTTTTTTTTCCGTTGCGTTTCGGCATCCTGCACAAAAACCCTCGGGCACGAACAAGACGTTGTGTCATATTAGAGGACTGGATCATCCTCATTCACTCCCCTTATTCATGTTCACAGGCCTCAGGGAGAATATGGGAGGAGGTGGGGTCCCATGGAGGGGTCAGCACAGCTTTACTCTGCCTTGTCGTGTGTGTGAGGATTATAGTAACTCATTATAATGGGACAACAGAAGCATGATATACAATATATTTGTCTACAGTATTCAACAGCTTCTGCTCTTCTCACCATTCGTGAGGTGAGGCACTGATGTGGGACGAGATGGCCTGGCTCGCCGTCTCCGTCAGGACAGTCAAGCTGGATCATACCGTCTTTGCGGACCGACTGGTGCACAGTCATGTTGGAACAGGAAGTGTCGGCGTCCTTCTGACGCTCCGCATTGACCTCGATGTAAAGCGTGGGTGCAGCTGCTTGGTCAATTAGACCCTCCACGATATTCTCCGGAGCTGATCTGGAAGTCACGTGAAGTTTGGAGGTCAGTTGCTGTTGGTTCTGCAGAACGTCCGCCACCTCTGCCACTTTTTCAAACGCTATGAACGTTATGCGCTAACCTTCACTCACTTGCCAATACCGAGGACCGATACAAGTGCTTGTCAAATGTCATTATGTTTAATTAATACACTACACGCAAACGATACGGGAAGGCTATGTGTTGCTACGAACCGCGATCTGCAGAGCCTCTGTATCAATGCTACGTCACCTCCAACAGCCTCACAGTCTACATTAGCATAGCGCAGTGCGTAGCATCTATCTACGCTACACACTGCGCTATGCTCCTGTAGACTTTTGACCGAGGGACCGAGCTGCTTGTAATGAGTGTATCACTCAAACATTAATCATGATCAGCATGTTGCATCAGTCGTGTGTGACCCCGAAAACTCTTTAGCATGTAGCATGTAGCATGGCTCGCAGTTAAGTTCTTAGTCGTTAAATGGGTCATATGAATCAAAATTCACTTCCTAAAGGTTTTCCATCAGTACTAGTCGTCCCCATACCTGGACTGACGTCCCAGAAGTGAAGACAGTCTGTCCTCTCTCTCCCTGGCTTGTCTCAGGTTTTAAAAAGTGTGTTGCTCCAACCAGCCAATCAGAAATCAAACCCTATATGGTGTCATCGGGGGTTTAGCCAATCCCAATCAAGGTAGGCCCTCCCTTTGACTCCGCCCACAATTAGGCAGCTCTGCTCTGGCACATGGCACCACCAGAGGAAGTACTTCCTCCTCTTCCCAAGATGGGCATGTGTGGGCGGAGCCAGTCCAGCACACACAGACACAGCAGATTCTGAATGCAGCTCCTATGATCCAAAATTCAAATGGAGGAAAATCCAGGAGAAGCTAGATTTGGGGGTTTTAGACCAACGAGACAGGAAGTGTTGAAAAGAAGGATAATATGACTCCTTTAAACTTCAGAGCAACGTCGAGCTAACTCTACTGGTGATAAAGTTGCTGGTGTTGTACCAACTATCGTTCTCCTCCTCTTGATATTTTGTCAGAACATAACTCACAGTCTGTCTTACTTTTGTCATTCTCATTAATATTAAAGAATCTCCAAACCACCAACATCACTCATCCTTCTGTACCTGCCGGCGACGTTGCTGATGCATAGCGGCACAGAATACTCGTCAGGTTGTACCGGGGATCTTTTACCCCGTATTGCAGTATCGCACCCGATGCACAATACTATTATCAGTGTTGCTGCATCCCTGTTATATTGTTGGCAAGTAAACCTGACCGTGATCTAAGAAAACACATCAGGACAGTGTTAGATGCTGTGAGATGTTTCCGCCCTCTACCGGTGCCGTTTAGAGGATGATGCTCTTTAAGTACTGTCAGCATAATCCCTGACAACTCTATTGCAGATGAGATTATGTCCGCTGATTACATATCGAGACACAAAAATGGCCGCAGGGAAAAAAAAAGAAAAAAAGAAAAAGGGTCCCGGGGCTGAAGACGGGTTATCCACACAGCCACACCGGGTTCTTCAAAATGACTTTTGAGCTTCAGAAAACCTTTGTCGTCTCACACCTTCAGATGTGGTTTTTTTTTCCCCCCTGTCAAGCTGCTGTCAGCTCTTCATCCATTCCCCCCCCCCGCTGCCCTCATTCCACCTCGGCTATCGCAGACACACAAATATTACACACACACATCCCGGGAAGCACTCACACACACACACACACAGAGGATATCACAGTGACGGACAGTGAAGCTACGGGGTGAAAATTGAAGCCGGACGTCGCGTCCGAGCGAAGCATCGGCGAGTCCGCTCGCAGTTTTATTTGTTCCCGAAACGACCAGCTTTTTGAACACACACGTATAATTACTGTTCCCCCTCATAGTCACACGGACACACGCACACACTCAGAGCTACACACTCAATCACTGATTGTAACTGACGGATGAGTCACTCCAGACAGTCCATTGAAACAGGGAGAGGCGGCGCGATGCTTGTCACACTTGTTTACTGATGCTCCTCCGTCCAGCTCAGAACCGGTGTGACCACCGGAACAGCAATGGAGGAAAAGAGCGAGCGAGCGAGATGGAGGTGTGACCTCTCAGAGATTATCTGAACCCACTCCTCAATGCAATCGCTCCCTTTTACGCCGCCACACTGATTCTGTCACCTTTTCTCTTTCTACTTTTTGTTTCCCTCTCCGTTGTCTCTTCCCCTCCTCATCCCTTCACACCCAATGCTGCAGCGTCATTGTCGCTTTCTGAACAATCTTAAAGTAGAAGAGGTGTTTTGGTTGAGTGGTGAATAGGGATCCGTGGGATCTGGAGGGGGTGTCTGGCCTCTGGTGACCCGGGGGAAAGTCACCAAGGCACGGTGCTTAAAAGAAGAGGAGGACTTTCCTCACTTCTGCTTTCTGTCATTTTTCCTCCGACAATTGCTGTCGACCCCTCTTATGATCTCCGATTCAACCACAACATTGAAGTGATCGTCAAACTGTGAGACGAAGGAGCTCATTCCTCAACATTATCCCTCAACCTTTTTCTCACATTTCTGCCTGTTACAGTGAGAGACGCTGGTGTCCATCTTCACACACAAATTCTGGCGACATCAATTTCACCGTCAGTTTAAAGTTCCTCTTCCGGAATCTACACAGGAAAAATAACAAATTTAGGAACCTTGTTTTAGTTGTTGGTGTTCACCTCTAATATGTCGTCAAAACCTTTCTGAAGGAAATTCCTCATTACACACATTGTTGACAGAAGCAAGATCCCGTTTGTACATTTGCTCTAACAAGTTCTCGATTCACACTGAAATACAATGAACGATCAGTTTCACAACATTTCAGAGGCTTGAAGACTCTTTTTATGAGAAAGTCTGAATTTTGTTTCACCCTGAATCGATCAAACGTTGATATTTTCACTGGAGCTGCCAAGACGCCATCTTTGATATCCCAGAAACCCTTGCGGCGGGTTTCCCAAGATGACCAAAACAAAAAATACAGTTTGATGGCTAAAAATTCCGGTTTGATTGTAAATATATCGACTTTGGTGCGATCGATTTAAGCAAATGCGGTTTGGAAATGAGTGGTGATGGTGTAGTTTTCATGTTTTGGTTTATTCTCTGTGCAGAAGTGACGTATGGCTTGAAGATTATTTTTTTCCGGGAGAGTAATTTTAAGCATCATTCTTTGCATCGCATGTGTACCCAACCGGGCGTTAACATCTTATTCCTCCGCTTCCCCACAGTGGGGCGCTGTGTCAACACGAGTTTCAGTTTTTTGCAACACGCATGTCATACGGTGGCATGTTTGTGGCCGGATGTCTTGTAAACGCAGCTTGCGAGGGATGAACGTATTCCTCCATGCAATCTCGCCACCCTGTATTCCTTTTTTTGACGGCCCTCTTCCACACTTCCACCTCCGCCTCTCCTCTTCATTTGCTTTCCCTTCCTCATCCCCTCATTCCCATTGTCGTCTCGTCATTGATGCAACACTTCAAAGTGTAATGGCAGGCGTTCTGCGCTCGACTCCGCTGTGCCGAGGAAATGCCACCCTCTAAGAACCCGAGTGCAGCACACAACGGCGTCACTTTCACAGCACGAACAAATAACCTGAAGAAATCCGACACAGCTGGAGAGATCTTAAGCAGCGCTGTGTGATCTCATGATAATTTCCAGAAATTTATACAAAAAGAAAAAAAGAAAAAAAGCAGCTCAGACTGGTTTTGTTAGCACTGCATGAAAAATTGAAAAGGAAGGAACAGCTGCAGAATCTCATTATGCCCGCTGCCTATGGGGCTGGTTAGAAGGCTCCAAAAAAAAAAAAAAAAAAAAATTGAAAATAGAAAAAAAAAAAACATGAAAAAGGCAAAATGAGGAAGAAGAAGATTCATCCTCCTGACCTGTTTCACGCTGATGTACCACACTGGAGTTTGAATGTGCTTTAACCCTTCGCGAGACACTCGTTAAAATGCTTCAGGGGAAAAAAGAACGAGATTCTAGATCTTCAAAACTTTAAATTCATTTGTACAGGTGCTTCTATAGGTACTGTCCCTTTAAAAAGATAAAGTCAGTCGGACTTTTGTCTCTTGTCAACGTCAAATTGAAAATACTTGAGTTACAGTATTTGATGAGAGCAGTCACACCACCTGTCACCACCACGGGATCAATTCTTGTTTTTGAATCTCTGCTATGATGATTGTTCTTTCCTATTTTCTATTTCCTGATCATTTTCCACCTCTTTTCTTCTCTCCTCCCTTCTTGTTCTCCGCTTTTCAACCGGTAGTCTTTTAATTCAATAATTTATTAGTCGACTGCTGCAGAATTTATTTCGTTGGCGAAGACATTAGGAAAATACAGAGAGAGAACAACTGGAGCAGGCAGACATGTGTAAGTAAATTTAAGAGGAGGAAAAAGGTTTGAGCGGCTGGGCCAAACTTTGGGGGAAGAGAGTATTAAAAGTGTTCGTGGCACATTGGAGGAAAAGGCTCACCGATTACCGATCAACCACATATTAAATGCTGAAAAACACTAATTTATACTCCATTCGCAAACGATACGCAACGACTATGTGTCGTTGTGAACCAGCTCCACACAGCCTCTGCGTCGATGTCAGTCATACTTTAAAGGAGACATGTTATTCAGCATTTCATCACTTCCACATGGTCTCGTTCGTCCAAAAACATAATATTCAAAATTTACTGCTGAGTTTACTAATCCAGTTTTTCCTTGATTTTCCATTTGAGTCATAGGATCATAGGAGCTGCATTCAGAATCTGCTGTGTCTGTGTGAGCTGGACTGGCTCCGCCCACACATGCCCATCTTGGGAGGAGGAGGTGGTACTTCCTCTCGTGGTGCCATGTGCCAGACCAGAGCTGCCAAATCGTACCTTGATTGGGATTGGCTAAACCCCCGATGACACTATCTAGGGTTTGATTTCTGATTGGCTGGTTGGAGCAACACACTTTTTAAAAACTGAAACAAGCCAGGGAGAGAGAGGACAGACTGTCTTCACTTCCGGGGCGTCATTCAGATTATTACTGTTGGAAATAATATGACCCCTTTAATCGTCTTTAGCATGTAGCTTGCAGCGTGGCTCTGATGGTGATGAAGTTGCTGGTGTCGGGGATTGCAGGTGGATCCAAACGCAGACTCCACAGGTAGTACAAAAAAACAGAGTTTATTTAAGAAATAAAAGTTCAGGGAAGTCAAAATCCCAAAGCTGCAAAGTCCAAAAACCAAACGGGTAACACTGGGGAGCCCGGACCGGGACGTGGACGAGACAGGTTGACGAAATGAACTGACACAGACAACAGAGAACGGGAGGCTTAAATACACTGGGAAGGGGTGGACACAGGTGGAACTCAACGATGGGTGCACCCAGGGGGAGAAGGCCATTGGTTAGTTGGAAACATGAGGTGAGACCCACAGGGCAGACACAGAGACCTGACAGCTGGAGTTGTACGAACTATCGTTCTCCTCTTCGTCATTTTTGGTCAGAAAATGATTCATGGTCTGTCTTGCTTTTGTCATAATATAAAGGAATCCCCAAATAGTAGAAATCCTTCCTGCTCTCTTTTCTTCCTGCCGCTGATGTTGTTGACGTATTGCGTCACGTCGTAGTCGCCAGGTTGTATCTGAGATCTTTTTCTAAGTATGAGGACTCCGTGTAGTATCAGACCGATACCCGATACTGGTATCGGCCCGCTAAACCATGAAACAGTAAGAATTTAAAAGAAAACGTTGATTTTCAAACAAATCCCCTAAAAGTTTTGGACACAACACTGAGACCCGAGCTGAGACATCGGTGATGCTGCCATGAAAGCCTCAAATCCATCCTGTCAGCTGGAGTTTGTAAAAACACCCAAAATCCAAAAGATTTTTGGAGGACATTTCACTGTATTTTGCACCAGAAAGTTTCAATGAAATTGGATTCATGTTGAGATTAGAGTCATTTTTAGTAGTAACTTGTGAAAATATAGACATTTTTCCCAACGTATATTCTGCACCACAGTAAAGAAAAGTTTTAACGTTTAAATTCAAAGGTCATTGTGAGTCTATATTCCCGAATGCAATTGGCCAGTTTGTGACCTCTGAACTAAAATGACCTTAAACAGTTAAAAGAGGACTTTTGATAAACTCTTCTTACAAACTGTGGCACGATCGGCCTGAAATTGGTCTCTTTGGCAAACAACCTGTTGCTTGGCTGCGAGGCTCAGCTTCAATGTGAATGATTTCACCCTCAGTACGGCTTTCAGGCTCTTGGTTTTTTAACAACCAGTGAAGCAGCGACTTAACTCTGGACCTTCCAGACCTCCGCTGTTCCATTCTTGAGAACCGTTACGCCGCCGCGCAGCGGACCAGACTGCAGAAGATTTATTCTGAAAGGTCCTTTTGAAGAGGTCAGGTAGACACTGAGGAGTCAGAGCTTGGAGGGATTTGTAGGTGAGGAGGGTTTCAGGGCTGATTTGATCAGGTGTCATAAAGCTAGAAAGCTTTTAAACAACTGAGGGTCCAGAGGTTCTGGAGTCAGATTCAGGAGGAACCTGGCAGGTATGATCTTTAAGGTAACGGTAAGAAAATGATTCCACGGCCATGTTCTTCTCTGGCTTTATCTAAAGGTCACTCATGATGGCTAAACACTATCCTGGCCGATATTATGGGAAAGATCAGGTTCAGCCCATCACAGAGAGACAGAAAATCATCAGTAATGACGACACCACAGGTGGAATGTTTGAGACTTTGTCTCCGTGGAAACGGGTGAAAGCACAACTTTTCTAAAACTCTGCTCCTGGTACTCCGAACCACGGCCGGAGTACCTAGCTGTTCCGCACATGCTCAGTAGATGGACAATAATCATTTCCAAACGACATGCCGAGACAGTGTTTGACACCTCTGGTTTAAAGTTTCTCCCTAAAAGCAAGAACAAAAAAAAACAACTAACTACTGGAAATTAAGTGCGCACAATGACTCAGCAATTCTGTGCAGCGGCCACACTGACTCAGCGTTTTTCGCAGGTGAGGTTTTGCAGCTAATTGTAAAACAAATCACCTTCAAGCGTTGGCAGAGCTCGTGGTAATGGCTTTCCACAGAACTCACTAATGCTCCACATTGTTGTACTTTGGTGACGCGACGCTTCATTACCACGAACTGGGGTGCAGCCGTTTGTTTCAGTCAATAATGTTTATTAATCTGCCGCTTCTTCTCCCCTCAAGCTTTTCTCTTTCAATAATAGAAAAATAAACAGAAGTACACACTTGCAAAGGGGGAAAAACAAAACAAAACCATATGCTTCACTTCAATACAACTTACAGTTATTTGTACACAATAAATCACTGGTTTTATTTGGGAAAACCTCCAATTCACGCCTGTCCAGTTATATAGTTTATTTGGAGAAAAAGTTTCCAAAAAAAAAGTAGTTGAAAAGGTAAGCATCCAATATTTAATTCATTTTAGCCATATAAGATCCGTGTGGTATAATTTAGATTGACTATAAAGTGGACTAACTGTACGGAAGTTCTTCACGTAAACACAGACATGATTTAAACTGTACACAAGTATGAGTACAAAGTCAAACTGAGCTTCATCATCAATTCTACTGTACAGAAAAGACACATAGTGGAATTGAAACTTCCTCTTGCTTGCCCTCCTACGGTGTAGACATGTAGCATATAGAATATTAAAATACACAATATAGGCAAACTATGTAAACCAAAGTAGAATAAAAAAGTTGAGACAATAGATGAGCAAAGGATTGCAACTAGAAGATCAATGAACTGAAATGTGCAATATATATACTGCAATATAAATTCCCAAACTCAGATTGTTTTCTAAAACTTCCACCTCCTGAGCTGCTTCGAAAAAGTTTTCTCTGTGTGGCTCTGAGTACCGTTCAAAGATCAGTTTTGTTACAATGTCTTAAGAAAAAAGAAGAAAATCCTGAAATACAGAGATATTTTAAAAACTTCACACTTCAGTTCAGCTACTAAATATAAAATAATTCATTATAAAGTAGTAAATCACGACTTTAAATCATTACATACTAATAACTATTTGCGATCAAGAATTTATTAGTAAGTCAATTATTTTTGGAGGAGCGAATCGTCCCTGTAACCAAACACTCATTTTCAATATTTGAAAAAATACTGATATTAAATGTGAAATATTCCTGAAGGAATTAGACGAAGTAAAATCACATTCTTATATTGCTGTTTTAAATTAGAGAGGTCACAACTAAACTTTTGACTTAAAATAACACAGGAAACAAACTTGTACCAGGATCCAGTATTTCCAGCAGTTTCCAGCGACTGCCTTATTTTCTCGCCTCACATTTTTATTCTTTGCGCGCGAATGTGACAATATTGTGCCTTGAAGCATCGATTTCAAACCACTGCCAGTGCCACGGGAGATCGTCAGGTCTGCCGTGAGAAATTATCCAATTTCCCCCCCCCGAGTTGGTCCAGAAAATATTGTTCAGTTTCGGCAAATATTATCTCATAGCTCACTTTTCTGTACCTGCAACAGGGAGACGGAATTAAGATGTGCTCCCTGAGTGACAGCAGGCAGAATGGCAGTGGCACACGTCATCCATATTTGGGAATATTTAAGTACAAAGTCAAGGACAGAGTAGATGTAGAGTAAAGTAAAAAAAATATAAAACATGCAGAGCTTGGATTTGCTTTTAGAAAATATACTCCTACAGTGCCGTCGTCCCAAGCTCGGACCGCAAACCTATATCGGGGTTGTACTTGAATACCACGCTACGGAGGGTATTTCAAAATCCGACTTTAAAGTGACTCCCATTGTTAATGTTCAGAGCGGATTGTTCTCAGCTGCTTGTGTGTGGGGTTTCATTACAAAAGCAACCAACGGCGGCAACTAGTGGCTCAACAAGAAAACGACATCTTTTTCAAAACGTCGCCGTGTGAATGCAGAACGTTTCTGAAATGAAAACGCAAAAACGTGATGCATTGTCACGTGAAACAATGTTTTCGTGTAAACAGGTGAGTTTCCAGTTGATATTAAACAGGTAAACAGACTCACTTCAAAGTTTCCACTTCAAAGCGAGAACAAAGCTTTTTGATATGATAGAGAAACGTGATGAAATGAATGAATGATTGGTTTGTTTTTGGTCACAGTTACAGTGCAAACATTTATTTTTGTGTCAGTTTATGGTGCTTAAAGGTTCACACACACTTTTCCTTTTTTAATTTCTGTGGCTGAAATGGGTATAAGCTGAACCCAAGGCTTACTTTTGCCTCCCTATGAAAAAACAAAAACAAAAGAAACAAATATAACCTGGGAGAGGTGAATTAAAGTCATGATAGTCATGATCACCACCCTTCTCATGGACTGTTTTCCCTGCTTCCCTCCGGAAAAAGATCCCGGAGCATCCGATGCAGGACCACAGTTTCTTCCCCCAGGCAGCGAGAGCAGTGGATGAACACTGGAAATGACTACTAAGAACCGTCTGCACCTTGACTGCACTTTGCTCTTTATCATGTGAAATGACTGTCAAATTTACTACCTGCACTATTTTTCTGTCTTTTAGGTCAAATTTTATACTGGTCTCAACTGACCAGTACACTATTTTACTTCTAATTTATTCTTATATGCCTGTACTCTTTTATATATATTTATTCCCTGTTTTTACACTGCTTTTAACCAAGTACACTGTTTTGTTTACTTGTACTCGGTACAATTTAAATGACAAATAAAAAACCTGAACCTGAACCTCAAAAGACACTCAGTCATCGGAGACAATAATCCAACCCGCCAGTAAATCAACCACATGATCCATAAAAAAAAAAAGAAGTAAACAAAATCAAGTATTTAAAAGTGTATTTTCACTCGGTGGTGGACCACCGAGTGCCATGACTCACAAAAGGTCGGGATCATTGACAGATCGTCACTCCTCTGATAATTTTCTCTTTCTACGTCTGTGAGTCAGACTTATTTCAGTGTGACACCGGCCATCTATTCTCTCCTTGTTGCCTCCTCTTCCTCCACCTCACTTACGCCTTGCCCCTTCATCTCCCTCTCTCTCTCTCTCTCTCTCTCTCTCTCTCTCTCTCTCCCTCTCCAATCTGTCCTGGCTCTCAGCCTTCCCTCAGGCCTCGCTTGTAGTTTTCCGTCCATCAGCACTTTGGGGAAAATGAGAAAGGAGAGAGATGAGAAGAAGTGCGATCAGGGGCCTTGGGGGTCCGCCGACCGAGCAGAGGAAAGAAATCTGAAGTGGAGGGAGAGTGGGAGTGAAAGAGAGAAGCGAGGCCAGCGGAGGAGCAGAGACCTTACACTCCTCCAGGTCTGGGCGTTGACAAATGGCCGTCTAATGACCTGAGATTAACTGGCCGAGGGGTCAAGATGAAGGAACAAAAAAAAAAAAAAAAGACCTCTGAAGACCGAGAAGAGAAAAAAAGAGTAAAAAAAAAAAACATGGACTGAAAAAGAAAAGCAAGAGAGACAGAGAGTGAGATGAATTAACCTCCCTCGTGAGCGGGAGGAGTTCCCGGCTGTTGGGTGAATTCTGTGAGGAAAAGCGAGATGGATGGCAGCGCTCAAGCCTTCTTAAAGTTCAGCAGTCAGACCGTTGAACCGACGGAGTTAAGCGAGACTGTAAAATGTCTTACGGTGCTCAACATCCAATCCGGCCATCATTTTCCCAAGAGGCAGAAAACGTAATAAACGAGGAGGTTGTCCCCAAGACCAAGCCCTGCGGTACACCACAGTACGATCGAGCGGTCAGTCGCTGAGGGAGACAGAAATCCCAGGAATCCCTGTCTTCTGTGATCAAAGTGAGTTAAACTTCTCCCTCTTGAGCTCAATAGTTCCCAGCTGTTCGCTGTTCGCTGACTCAGCAAAGTCTACGTGAGGTTATCATTTCAGTTTAAGCAAGATTAGGAACATTTCTGGACAAAACTGTTTTGCAGATGACACTGTAATGTGAGCTGGTGTGGCAGAACGTGGAGGAGTCGATGTGGTCGGTTCCTACAACGTCACATTTGTCTGCGGAGCTGAGTTAGCATCGTTACCATGCTAAGTAACCTGTCAGGTGGCTACATCACTGAGCAGGGAGCGTCTCCATGACAACAGACGCTGATCTCCTTTCATCTCCTCCATGAGGGGCCCCTCCCATCCGCTTTGTATGGGACATTCTTTCCCAGTTTTTGGGGGGATTTATTCAGAAACGGTTTGTTGTTATCGTCCCAAAATTTAATCGATTGGTCCTTGGATGACGACAAATAATCCGTGAAAATTTCATGCAATCCAAGTAAATGGTTTTTGTGAAAAGCTGATAAAATACATACATACAAACCAATAAATAGACAAAAACATAACTTTCCACCCCAACTTTCACTGGCGAAGGGAAAGAGCTTGTTCGGGTGACTTTCAATGTTTACAATAACAATCTTTTTATAAAATAGATTATTGACCTGAAACCAAAGACGTTGCAGATTATTTCTCGGGTCACCATCAACACTATCCAGCCGCTTCCATCCGACCGTTTCAACATTGCCCAGATTGTCGGATTAACATGGGACAGGCTTTGTTTATTCAAATAATGTGTTTCCTTAGAAACTTAATTAAAATTGGAGGAATCTTGTTTGTACATAATTAAAATGTTTGTTTAAATCAAGACACTTGAACCCATCTCATTGGTGAAACATTGGAGATACTTATGGAGTAAAGACCCAAAAATCCAGAGCTTCCTCTTGTGAAGAGAAAGAAAAATTGCTTTAATTTGATGCCGGTCACCACATATAGAAAACTTTTAAACCCAACTCAGAAAGTCCTACTTCACACTGCACTTGTGAATAGCTGATTGGAAAACAGTCCTTTCTTTGTCCTTGTCTGGGCGCCCTCCCTCTTTCTAATTCATAGTTTGCTCTGTCTGCATCCAAGCTCCTTTTCCACCAAATAGCTTCTGCCTGCGAGTGTGTTTGTTTGTGTACCTTGTGTGTAAATACCTCTTCAGTTTGCTTCCAGAGAGAAAAGCAGAGACCATTCTGTTGACCCGGGCTTATAAATTATTTAATTCCATTGCCACCATCTGTCTGGGGGTAGTCGGAGGACGATGGGCGTATTAGGTGTAGCACCGGCACACAGGAGTGCGGCGTGACCTTTGACCTCTTCAGCGAAAATAGTGACACGACTCCGGGCACATTTCGGTCTGCAAATAATTTACGCGTGTGTGTGCGCGTGTGTGCGCGTGTGTTCGCGTGTGTGTGTGTGTGTGCGCGTGTGTGCGCGTGTGTGCGTGTGTGTGTGTGTGTGTGTGGCGCATATCCAAGTAATTTCTAATACTGAACTTCCTCTGGGAATTGATGGGGCTGCGGGATTTTTGCTGTCAGGAACCAGTTTCTTGAGTTGTTGTCGTCCCCCCCCCCCCCCACCAAAGTGCCACTGAGCTGGAAATATTCCCAGAACAACACTACAGGTCAAATGTAAACACTCTGGATGCAGAAACCCCTCTTATTGATGCGCGGCTTCTCCCTGGCTCCATTAATGGTATTAGGAGGTAATCCGTTCGCATTAAGTTTTTCATTTCAGGGGCAGAGCCGACACTCGGCTCTGTCAATAAGTCTGTTGCGCTGCAGCGGTGCCCTTGGCACCGCGTGCAGGGGAGCCATTATTTCTGGGACAAAGATTCTGCAGCGAGCTGGAAGCCACTGAAAATGACAGTCTGGCTCTCTGAATGTGCTCCGACACAAATCACGAGTGCAGCACTTAGACGTACAAAGAGCAGACTGAAGCTTTTTCCTCTTCATTCATTGCTACAGTTAATCCATCCATCCCATATCACTTCATCCAACTTGGGGGGGTGGGGTGGGGTGGGGGTGGGGGGGGGCGGTGATGGAGCCATTCACACTTAGAATGTAATACATTTGTGTAACTCATTGTGTAATAATGACACATTTGTAATAACTCGTTACATAATGCAACAATTATTCCAAAATGCGCGTAGAGCCGCATTATGTAATAACGTGCATTATGTAATAATGTAATTTTTTTTGTGTTTTTATGCCTTGTATAATCTAGAATAATGACATAACATGATGCACGTGTCTCGCTAAATTTCAGTGCACCCATAATTTTGGTGTCAGTGATAATTAACGAGTGTAGCTTTCGTTTGTAGCTTGTGAACACATTCTAATGCTCCATATAATGCTTATAATAACTCCATTATAATGAACACAGGTACATTTGATGTAGGCCCGAGCAATAAAACATCCTACTCTTTTAAAAAAAAGAAAGAAAAAAACATCCAAATTAAGCCGGAAAGCTTAATGTTATTCTGATGGTTTGATGGCTTTTCTCATTAAGGCATCAGTTTTGATGATTTGATTACATTGTGCGTCAAATTATTACATTTTCTTAAAAGGAAAGGAGAGCACCCGCATTTTGTAATAACTGCTGCAATATGTAACACGTTATTACAAAATGCGGCATTATTACATAATGAATTGAAAATGTATAACATTACATATTCTACACCCCCCAACACACACATTAACAGGATACAGAATTATTGCAGGCGTTTTAATGGCGTCTTAAACTATTGCTTGACACTCATCTCTGAGAGAATCACAGTATTATTTATGTATTTGTTAATCCTTTGGCATTTTGTCACGTACAGTTGGGTACAAGGAAATAGTGGGCGCTTCCCGTAGCAACAGTGTAGAAAACCTGAATGTATAAAATCATTTTCATAACAGAAAAATGTTCAACATCTTATTTTGACGGCTCGATGTGCAACAGGTGGGCTGATATTGAGTCTTTGCTCTGTACGTGTGAATTACTGGTAGAGCGATATAAACTGCACGTACGGCCCACGAGAAGAAACGTATTGATTTGATTTTCTTTCTGCATGAAATTTCATTTTTAAACAGTTTTTATCCTCGGGCCATCAGATCGTTAAATAACAGCTGAACTGGACATTAATGTTTTTAATCTCACCGCTCATGATGCTTTTATAAAGTGTGTCCGTGTTTAATCATGTATCTTTTATTCAACACTTTAAAACGCTCTATTTTTATATTCATATTACGAGTGCTTTTATATCTTTTTCACGTGTACTTTTGCATTCTTTATTGATCTAACAGTGAGTAGAACCTGCAATTTCATTATATTACACATACAGTATTCTATTCTATCTATAGGCTGTTTTCAGCCAATGCAAAAATACTCACCTCCAGAGAACAACACAGTAAATACAACTTCAATCTTTGAGTTTTAAAATCTGATATGGTTGTTAAAGTTTGTAATTTTAGACTGTTGAGTTGAGAATTTATCCTTTTTTTTTTTTTTTTTTTTAAATGTCTCAACTAGTCTTAATGACAATTTCAGTCAAAAGGGAAATTACATCCCTATTCTTGAGTTTTTACATCATTATTTGTGAGCCTGACGAAGTGACAGGAAGTCAGTCGATTCATTACTTCTGCTCTTATCGTGGCCTTTTTTTTTTAAAAATCCCAAACTCAGCCGCCGGGGGGGAATCGGTTGAAGTTATTCGGCCTTTCTGTGAATCTCTCTCAATTAAAAAGCAAAACAACTGTGCCCTCGGCAAAAAGATGTCGATCTGAAATGATGATGTCAAAGTTCACCGGGAACTCTGCTGCTGTCTGGTGGGCGCCGGCGTCACCGAGGGAGGTCGGCAGCCTAATTTGATTTCATGCATTCAAATCGATAATTTCAGTCATCACTGCGGCAACAAAGCGGTAAAAATCCCTCGGCGGGGTCGCAGAAAAACCCCCGAGAACATGTCATACAAGAGAAAAACAAGAGTGTAAAACATGCAGAGCTTTTTCTTCGGGGGCTTCCAGGTCAAACACAATTCCGACAGTGTTGTATTGATTAATCTTTTTTTTTTTTTTAAGTTGTTTTTTCATTTGTTATATTTCTCTTTCAGCTCTCAAGAGTGAGCAATTTGCCACGGGCAGCAGAATATAAGCAGTGCCACAGGATATTAACATGGATTTTTGTATTTAGAATCTGAATTTTTTTTTAAAAAGTCTTGATATATTAGTAGAATTTGGAATGGAAGGCCTTTGTGTGGTCGATTGGCACTGCCTTCTTGTGTATGTACGGAATCACTTGCGGAGCCTCAAACTCTACACAGTAAAGGCCCCTGCATACTCCCTTTTTGAACCCATAAGAACAAGAAGAAAAGTCGGCAGTGACGTCAGCCAGCTGCCGAAAAAAAAGCTTTTTCGGCAGGACTGTTCATACTCCGATAAGTAGCTGCCGAACTCGCGGGCCACGCCCCCTCGCAGCAGCCACACGTCTGTGAAGCGGCGTTTAAACTTTTCAACTGCAGTTTATTTCTCGCCTCCAGTGCTTTCAGAAATACATTTCTCTGAACTTTTTCAGTAATAAAAGAGTTTTTGTCCGAGGCGCCATGTTGGTCCGGTATTAACTACAGGAGCTGACAGCTGTTCGTGATGCGTTCAGGTGCATCACGTAAAAGCCTGGACATTTTAACGAGCTTGCGGCGCTCGTACAGTAGCGATGTTACAAGCTAAATATGATTAAAATATGACCGATAGTCATGAGCGAACTGGAACACGCATGCGCAGTGCCGAAGTTTCGGCAGTGCGGCACCCACATAGTTCGGCCAGGGTGGTTGGCAAATGACGTCATTTTGTTCGGCAGGACCCCGCACTGCCGAACTTTCGTCTTGTTCTTATGGAGGATAAAGAGGCCTTTACTCTTACACCAGCGTTCTGCAACCTTTCTCGCCAAAGCAGCCAATTCGGCCACTTTCCACTAACTGGAGCCGCAAAACACCTTGAACCTCTAAAACGAGGCTTTGGCGCAGTAGTTTTAAAACACTTACAAAAACTGTAACTTATGTTTTATATGTGAAGTTTCAGTCCCGACTCAGGATGGTGAACTGTAGAATGTGTGTACGTCAGTGTCAAACAGTGACAACGTGAAACGGCCAGGACAAATGATGGATGGAGTGGCGTGGTGGAAACAAACAACCTTGTGATCCATTGGTTTCCATGGTGACAAATGTGGTTGGTGAAAGTGTGCACTCTACCGAGTGTAGTTCTAGTTTCTTTATAGAATTCTAGTAATTTCAGGGTTTTTACAAGCCGTTTTATCTTTTTTACCTCCATTTCTTGTGGTTTTAACAGTTTTTTTTTCACCCAATTTACTCTTACACTTCTTTAAATCCTTATTTTCGCCAAGAATTAAGAGTTATTGTGAAAAAGACTGGCCATAAAATTAACTTAAACGTTTACTCAGATATACTTTTGCGCCTGTGAGCCTGAGCTCAGGGCAGCAAAAGTTTGAATAACTTCGAATCCTTCAGATTGCAGAAGTACAAGCAAAAAAAACCTGCCGATTGTGAAACTGCTCGACTCGTTGAGTTGTCTGTATTTCCAGGATTTGAAGCTGAAAACTTTTCAATTACAAATATCTTTGTACGCGTCGACAAATCTCATTACTTGTACAAATTCTAATACAGGCGAGCAGATTTTTATACACATTTAAGGTACCTAATCACAGGCAGACAAATTACAAGACGACTTTTGCAGATTCAGGTTCACGTTGACAAATTCTTTTACACATTAACAACCCTGATTTTGGACAGACGGACTGAATAACAGACAAACAACTGTCCATACGCATTGACAAATAGTTTTAATACAATAATGCCCCCATACACTTATTTAATTTAGAATTTCAGGTCGATTCGTAGTGTTTTCCCAAAACCTGACCGGGATAGAAAGTGAAATAATCCTCACAGCTGTAACAACAGAGGCCTGTTTTTTTTTGTTTATTACATTGTTTGGCGCGCCACCTGTTCTACAATTGGGACTCTTGTCATTCCACGGCTGCATACAAGTACACCTAAGAAGTACCTACCCCCCCCTGAAACAAGCGCCTCCCACCTGTGCTGCTCCGCCGAACAAGTGCACCCGAGTGTTGCCTGTCAACATAATAACCGGAGGTTACGGGCGACAAGTGCCTCGGGGGCGGCTGCTGAAAAATCAAGCACTGCTGGGATGGATCTGTTTATCGGAGGGGCCGGCCTACACACACGCCGGATATCAAATAAATAAATATAAAAGTGGCCCTCGGCGGTGTGTGTGTGTGTGTGTGTGTGTGTGTACATAAATCAAGGGTCCCTCAGTGGTGATTGTACACAACAATCACCCACAGTGGAAATATTAAGAGGCCCCTCGACGGCGCCGGCTTCCCTCCATACAACAGGGGGCCTTTTCTTCTCCTCGACAGATTCCAGAACTATTCCCTCACTCATATCTGTCCAAAGACTACTGTAATATTTCACTTTAATAGAGCGGTTCCTTTTTGTTTTCTGTTCTTTTGTTGTTGTTGTTTTTTTTTTGGGGGGGGGGGGGGGGGGGGCATCACAGCGGGAACTCAAACACAATATGCCTCCAACACCGACTCCTGGGACCCGCCGTCAGAGCTGCCGCTCAGCATTTCTCTCTCCACGATGAAACATCGCCTCCTTCCGCTGCTCCTTCTTTGTCGTTGTCTCGAGCGCTGACGTGGAAAACATCTTTGCATCTTTGCTGGCCGTGATGGAGATCATCTTTGATGAGGTGTACGACAAGAGAATGACTGGTGTCTCCTGATTGCCCCCGATGTGTTAATGTGAGTCTCTGTGTTTGCACTGTGATGGACTAATGACCCGCCTTCACCTGGAGTCGGCTGGGGTCGACTACAGAGACTCATATGGCGCTTTTCCACTAGTACCTACGCAACCCTACTCGACTCGACTCGCCTCACCATGGGTGTTTTGGATTAACTTGTTTCCCGGTCAACTGGTGACCGGCTTCCTCCAGCGTCCCCTTTTCACAGCACGATGTTAAAAGCCCGACCACAATCTGTCGGCTGTCCCGGCGAACGCCGTTTAACTGCATTTCCATTAAAGTTTGAAGTATCAAACCGTTTGTTTGTCTGATTTTAAGATCGGCTGCTGCTAACGGCTGCTGGCAGAAGTCACCGGTTAACAGGGGCACCAGTGAAACCGAAACACCGGACAGTGAGGCGCGATCGTAACGAACCACATTTCGGAATATTATTAACAGATATCTAAAAATACATACCATTTTTGAGCTGAAATCCACTGCATGTTCTCCCCGCATTATAGGGAAAAACTCAGATGACTCCGCCCACGCCGCGGTCGTACCACGTAGTAACGTAAAACGAGTAGTTTTAAAAAGAGTCGAGCAGAGGCAAGGCGAGTAGAGTAGGGCTGAGTAGGAACTAATGGAAAAGTGCCATTAGAAACCGAGCTAACTGACAGACACACAACATCACAAAGACTATGGAAGTACTGCATTTGCCACCATGAATACAAGATTTTAACCTTTTTTTATTAAATGTGGAAAAGTCTGGCAGGGGTTTTTCAGCCTGCATGGACACAACCACAACAAGTATGTTTGTCTGTTTTGTTAACTTGATTTCATACCAAAGCCTCATGATTATGCAATTCTATTCGAGGAAAAAAACCAAACAAAAAAAAACCCCCATTACTTTTAACGCTGTTACCGCTCGTTTTAACAGCTCTTCACGCTAAAAAGTATCGGTGCGTCTGTTCTGCCGCGGCTGTACGACAAAAGAACAAATGGTGTCCAGGTGTTCCTCATGTACGGGAACAAGTGCCCCTCGAAGAGTGTTTTGTAAAACAAGTGCTCAACGGTCGTGCTTGTCAACAAAACAAGCACCCCTCTGCTGTTGGGGTTATGGAAGACAAGTGCCCCTCAGGTGTGGCTGTCTGAAAATCAAGCGCTCCTCAGTGGCGTGCCGGGGACTGTCTGTGTCTGTAATTGCTTTGAGCCGTCAACTCAGTGGTAAACTGAAAGGACCCAATTAAATCCCACAGACCGCTGTGTGTGTGTGTGTGTGTGTGTGTGTGTGTGTGTGTGTGTGTGTGTGTGTGTGTGTGTGTGTGTGTGTGTGTGTGTGTGTGTGTGTGTGTGTGTGTGTGCGGGTGGGGGGGATTGACGTGGCGAAGCTTTCATATAGCTACCAGCAGACTGAAAGCAGATTTGTAGTGGTGTCTTGTCATTATGTGTGTGTGTGTGTGTGTGTGTGTGTGTGTGTGTGTGTGTGTGTGTGTGTGTGTGTGTGTGTGTGTGTGTGTGTGTGGTAATCAGTGTTCACATGTTTTTTTACCCCCCGCCACGGCAGCAGCAGGACCACCGTGCTTTTTTTTTCCTTCTTCTTCTCTTTATTTCCCTCCCCCGCCTCTCCTCCTCCTCGTCACCTGCTTCTCGCTTCCTCGCCTCGCCGCACGACGGAGGCCGAGCTCGTCCCGTCCCGGGCGCGGGACGTGACTCCGGACGTCCCTCCCGGGTCGGGGAGCGGATTCGGCAGAGCAGGCGGCGCCGCCGCCGCCGCACCAGTGGAAAGGCTTTTAGGTCCGGTTCAGCTTGTGGTCACATCTCAAGCAGGAAGGGCGTGCGGCGCGAAAGGAAAAAAAAAAAAAATCAACAACAACGAAACGAAAAAGAAGACGTCTTGGCGGATCGTTGAGAGGTCACGGAGTTCGAACTCAAACTGCTCGCCAGCAAAAACATGACACGGCCCGGGTTTTGTCCTTTCAAGGTAGAATCAGGAAAGTCTTTTCCACTCACCCGGGTCACGTGTGTTGGAAAATACGCTTCAGTTCCTTCAAGCTGATTTCAGCCACAGCGCAAAGACGTGGTTTCTCATATTCCTAATGAGCAGTACTCCTAAAGTTACAGGATATTTAGTTTTCAGTACCTTTACTTCATTATTATTGTATTGCTCTGACAAATTAGTGGAGCTGCCAGCACGGTGTGGGCCGGATTAATGACTGATTCATTCATTAAATACAGTTACATTGTGGCAGGAAGATGCTCTATAATCTGGATGTTAATGGTGGAAGATGCTCTATAATCTGGATGTTAATGGTGGAAGATGCTCTATAATCTGGATGTTAGTGGAGGAAGATGCTCTATAATCTGGATGTTAGATGAGGAAGATGCTCTATAATCTGGATGTTAGTGGAGGAAGAAGTTTTATAATGTGTATGTTAGAGGAGGAAGATGCTCTATAATCTCAATATTAGAGGGGGACATGCTCTATAATATGGATGTTAATGGAGGAAGAGCTCTATAATCTCGATGTTAGAGGGGGAACATGCTCTATAATCTGGATGTTAGATGAGGAACATGCTCTATAATCTGGATGTTAGAGGAGGAACATGCTGTATAATCTGGATGTTAGAGGAGGAAGATGCTCTATAATCTGGATGTTAGAGGAGGGAGATGCTCTATAATCTGGATGTTAGACAAGGAAGGTGCTCTATAATCTGGATGCTAGAGGGGGAAGCTGCTCTATAATCTGGATGTTTGATGAGGAATATGCTCTATAATCTGGATGTTAGTGGAGGAAGATGCTCTATGATCTGGATGTTAGTGGAGGAAGAAGTTTTATAATCTGTATGTTAGAGTAGGAAGATGCTCTATAATCTGGATGTTAGAGGAGGGAGATGCCGTGTAATCTGGATATTTTTCTGCAATTAAAATGCAAAAACGATGCGTTATCGTCTAAACAGCCTGGGGTTCAAAATGTCTTTATTCCATATATTTGTATTTTTATTGTGGTGACTTACTTTAAGATAAATCTAAATATTCACATTGATTCAATATCATTCTCTTTGCCAGTCCAACACACCGACTACAAGTACAATTACAGATTTCCTCAGTTTTTCAGTGTATTTCCATTTGATTTCATTGTAAAATGAGATCGAAATTAAACTTTAGCAGAGAAAAAAAATCAGCTTTTCAACCTCCCAGCTGTTCTCAGCTTCCATTGATTAGAAAATGAGAAAAAAAAACAACCTC
Source organism: Lipophrys pholis (assembly GCF_963383615.2). Classification (NCBI taxonomy): domain Eukaryota; kingdom Metazoa; phylum Chordata; class Actinopteri; order Blenniiformes; family Blenniidae; genus Lipophrys; species Lipophrys pholis. Next base: position 26,384,792 of record NC_137642.1, read on the forward strand.
AGTGACCTTTACATCTCCGCCTCCAACGCTTGTTAAGTCTCTTCCTCAAATCTCTAAATAAAAGTTATGTCAGTTAGATGACTATATTTAAAAAAAAAAACAACTAAGAACTGTAGGGTTTTCTTGTTTTTTTGCCTCCGCAGAGCCTTCAAAGTGAAAGAGTTGAGTGAAAAGACCGAATGAGAAGTATCCGTTTTAAAAGTCAGTCTGCAGTCTCCGGGTTCCTCGCGCTCCCTGTTTGCCTTCCTTCTGACCCGCTGGCCCTCTTCTTGCTTCGGGACAGACAAGAACAACAGGAAAGTGATGAGATGTCAGAGATCAGCGTGGTCGTGTTAATGGAGGTCACACCTGTCCGAGAACGGAATGAGACCAACGTACGGACACACACAGCGCAGCTTAGCGCCGACTCACACATTTAATACATACAAATAGAGACCTGTGTGTGTGTGTGTGTGTGTGTGTACGTGCGTACATGTGTGTGTGTGTGTACGTGCGTACATGTGTGTGTGTATGTGTACGTGCGTACATGTGTGTGTGTGTGTACGTGCGTACATGTGTGTGTGTGTGTACATGCATACGTGTGTGTGTGTGTACATGCATACATGTGTGTGTGTGAGTGTGTGTGTGTGTGTGTGTACATGCATACGTGTGTGTGTGTGTGTGTACATGCATACATGTGTGTGTGTGTGTGTGTGTGTGTACATGCATACGTGTGTGTGTGTGTGTGTACATGCATACATGTGTGTGTGTGTGTGTGTGTGTGTGTGTGTGTGTACATGCATACATGTGTGTGTGTGTGTGTGTGTGTACATGCATACATGTGTGTGTGTGTGTACATGCATACATGTGTGTGTGTGTGTGTGTGTGTGTGTGTGTGTGTGTGTGTGTGTGTACATGCATACATGTGTGTGTGTGTGTGTGTGTGTGTGTGTGTGTGTGTGTGTGTGTGTGTGTGTGTGTGTGTGTGTGATACAGATGAATTTAGCGCCACCAAATGAGAAAATAGTGACAGTTAAGTTCAGCTTGATCCAGGCCTGCTGACACGACGACGGTTCAAGAGAAAATTCACTGTTTCTGCGTTTCTGTTGCCATGGAAACTGCAGAAACACTGAACGCCATGTAGTTCGCATGCCAGGCCACTAGTTGGTGCCGCTGTTACCTTCGCCCACAAAAGCAATCGCGAAGCGAAGTATTGAGAACAGAATCGGTTGTTGATTAAAATGTCTTATTATTATTATTATTATTTGGGCACATTTAAAAGAAACTAACAAAAGCTCGAAAAAGGTGTTGGAGAAAGACAAGTAACAAAAATAAAAAAGTGTCTTTAGAGGCTTTAATTTGGCTGAAAAAGCCACAAAGCAAAAGAGAAGTTACCGAGTAAATTAATTAAAGTGGGAAACAAACACGACCAAGGACACGAGCGAGAGAAGAAAAGTGCGGGCAGAGTCACCGTCCTGCTTGGACAAATTGTTTTTCACCCCTCCAACATCCCTCCGCAGCCTTGTTTCAGCCCGGTAAATAAACTATCCATCATCGTTAGCCATCTGGCGTCTGGGCCTATCACAGGCCTGGGAAAGCTGTTACCGGGCGGCGTAGGATGTGGCGGCTCGCCGGATAGGGCCAATTGCTCCTGAAAGATTGCCGCTTAAAACACGGCTGTACATGTGTATTATGTTAGCCGAGCAGAGCGGCGGTGACACTGATCCTCTCGAGGGTGGGGGGGGGGGGGGGGGGTGGGGGGGGGTGGGGGGGGAATGAAGAATAAAAAAATCTGAAGCAGCCGCGATGAATTAAACCATGAAATCTGGTATTCAAGCTCGGATTGATATTTCATTTCCCCGAGCGGCGGGGAAAAGGAGATGTTTGGTTACTGTGCGAGCGAGCATATGTGTGTGCGTGTGTGTGTGTGTGTGTGTGTGTGTGTGTGTGTGTGTGTGTGTGTGTGTGTGTGTGTGTGTGTAAATCCTCATGGGTGCTGTCAGCTGTTGAATGTTGCATGATGTTTGTAGGGGCGGTCTGAACACACACACACACACACACACACACACACACACACACACACACACACACACACACACACACACACACACACACACACACACACACACACACACACACGCTACATATTTAAAAATCAATGACAAAACAAAGCTGTTTCTTCCTCTTAATGCTGCCTGGATGAGACACACTGATACCGATAGGAAGTATCCGGTATGGGGCCGATACTTCTACAGTACTTTACGAGTACTTCTACTCGTAAAAAAAAAAATCCCCGATCAAACCCGACGTGACGTCACGCGTTAGCGACGCACAGATTGTTTAATATTAATGAGAATGACTAATGTAAGACAGACTTTAAATACTAATAAATACATTAAATACTGCCAAAAATACCAAGAGGAGGAGAAAGCAACTTTAATGCCGTCAACATGAGTAAAAACGATCCGTTTTCCTCCCTGTCATTCTTAAAAAATATAAGTCCACATGTCACTATGAACACGGCTCAAAACGATGTAGTACATATGCCAGGCCTTTAGATGGCGCTGTGACTGCCACTGAAATACACCAAAAATAATGAACGTTTGTATGCGTGGATTTTACCAACTTTTCACAAAAACTTCTCACCCAAATTGCATGAAAATGTTAGGGATGGTTCGTCATCATTCAATGACCAATCCGTTAGATTTTGGGATGTTAACGGTTAACCGTTTCTGAATGAATCCCCAAAAACTGCGAAAATATTTTCCATACAAAGTGGATGGGAGGGGCCCCTCGTGAAGGAGATCAAAGGAGATCAGCGTCTGTTGCCATGGTGACACCCCCTGCTCAGTGTTGCTCAATGTTGCTACCTGATCTACATACTATTGTAGTAGTATCCCTAGCATCGATACGAGCTAACGGCTATCATGCTAGCAATGCTAACTCTGTTCCGCAAGCAAATCTGGCGTTGGCGAAGGTCTGCGCTCTACCGAGCGCAGCTCTAGTCGCTGGATTCTGTTCATCGACTCAGTCCTGCCGTGTTCGTCTCCATCCCTCAGCTCCACCGTGTCGACAACTGAATCGTATTCAACAAGTTCCCGGTATGAGACAGTGAGCGATAGTGTGAAGTCGATCTAAATTCATCTTCAGGCCTGCTGGAGGCGTCCTACTCAACATGACGTGATGCAGCAGGGCGTCATCAAAAGGGAAAAAAAAATCCACCCAGAGCCGACTTTCATCATCTGGACATCTCACAAAGCTTTTTGTCAGCACAGCTCCCATAAATCCGAGCCCAGATGAGACAGACGTACAGCCTGATGTCTGTAATCGCACCATGGCAACCCCGGCTGAATGACAACGACAGAACCGGAGACACTAATCAGTCTCCTGTTTTTGGATTGTGGAGGATTTTCCGGCTTTCGAGGGCACACTCTTTTCTAGAAAAGATCTCTATCTCTATATGATCTAATAATGCACTTTGTATTTTTAACTTTTGTTCCACGAAAAACAAAAAACAAAAGCGTCCGGGACAATTAATCCGCATTACATAAATACATACATGTTTCTGCATAAAAGAATAAAAGAGAAAATCCAGCGTTTCCGACAATGACGTGAAAAAGAGCCAGTGGAAGGTGAGTCACACATGGCCATAGGCAAAATATTACTCATGCAGTAGGAAATAATTGAAGTGAATGAACCTGATGAAGCGTGCAAACAGCAGCTTTGTGTCAGTTTCTTCGACGCACGTTAACAAATGTGGGAGAATAATGGATTTAAGTCTAATTGTGTTTTACACTCTGGTGTAAACCGGAGCAGAGTTTTGTACTGCCCGAGGGCCACAGGCAGCATCGCAGTCGTCCCTGAACCGACACACGTGACTGATGGGAAATTATGTGTCAAATACAAATAAATGTACATACGATGCAGTGCGCTTTTACTTTGAAGGACACATGTAGACGTACGTAGTTTGTGCTTGACTTTACACAAAGGTTTTGCTGTTTCTGCAGATTGTTCTCATGTTCACCGTTCATACTCATTATGAGTAACTTATAAACACAACACACACAAAGCCATTATTTGCACATTTACACGCTTTATACAGGATATTAGTAAATGAGTTTTATGTAATTTTTTTGCCATCTCTGTATTTTGAATATTTTACAAATAAAAAAGCAATAAAACAATAATATCAGTACTAATAATAATAATGAGGTTTTTTTATATTAACAACAACAACAGTAATAATAATAATAATAATAATAATAATAATAATAATAATAATGATAATGATAATAATAATAATAATAATAATAATAATAATAATACCAAGAAATATTATCATAGCATCCCTCCATAACTGACCAAGCGTGTAAAATCTACCAGAAACCTCCTGAATTTCTGCTCCACACATTTACAAAAAGAGGACTTCACACCACATTGTTAACACCACAAGCCGCGGCTCATTTCCTTTTCTTCTACAAAGAAAACTTTACACATTTTGGTCACAGCATGGGGCACTAAAGTGGCAGCCATTTTCTTTTTTCTTTTTTTTAAGACGTAATCCAAAAAAAACCAAAAAAAAAAACCATCCAAGAGAAGAAGAGATGATAAAACAAGTCTAAACACACATTTAACAGAAAGTGGCCAAACAATTCACAGCTAGGCTCGTCTCACAAGAAGAGTGTCGTTTAGAAATAATTATGCTGAAATAAGCATCCACTCTTAAAATGTGTTGATGGGGAGAGGTTGTTTATTTTAGTTTTTTTTTTAATGCTGCTTTTAAACCAGGAAAAAAAACTAAAATCAAAAATGTTTAAACACTTTCTGTAAAAACCGATAGAATGTATGATGAGCATACCCACAACACACTATAAAATAGGTTACACATCTCACTGACATTATATGGTTTGTATAAGTGTTGTTATATATTCATTGTTTTGAAGGTATTAATCATTATGAACAAAGTGACAACAGTTTATTGTATAAAAGAATCCGAAATCCTGCATGTGTATCAGGTTTTGTGTCTCATGACGACGTGCATCATCCAGTTGGCTCTTCTTTAACCTATCTTAATCTATGCTGTTACTCAGTAAATCACCTGTAAAATGCAAATGAAGCCCCGTTTACGCGACCACGTTTCAAGTGAAAAACGCATAATTTTTGTGTTTTCAAAAAGTTTAGTGACTACGAGCACCGTTGTCGTGTTTATGGGGCCTGAAAGCACAATCTACTTATTGGGAACGTCCAAGTTAGTCCACTTTGTGCAGGACCTTCATAAATCAGGTCCGTTACTGTGAGCGCACGATCTATAGGCAATACATGACATATATAGATGACTGATAGAGGCTGTTACTTTGAAAGTAAAAGGTGCAGCAAGCCTCTACAACAGACTTGGCTTTAAATTCCAGGCTTGTGTTTTTATCGTAAATATCAGCCAAACCTTTCCTCTCCCCAGCCTTGACACAATATGCCAAAACACCTCAGGCAAAAACAGTGTGAGACGCTAATTAATCAGCAATAATGACCTTTAATATGATATAGTGCTGCTGAAGGCTCCAGATGTGGAAACAGACCGTCAGAAAGACTTTGAGTTTTCCCCTGGTTAGGAAGCAGCGTCGATGTCTCTGTACTGAATGAGTTCTGCTCTGACGCTGCTGCAGTTCGGTCCTGACGACTGACTGGTCCACGTCAATGACATCAACCTGAAGGTTCCTGCTGGAGTGCAGAGTGAAGGATGAAAGGCTGAATAGAGAAAGACTGGAATACAAATCCAACTTGATCGTCTGTCCATATGAATGTCCGGGTAATCCCATTGATAGTGGGATGGACAAGGGAAAAATGTATAGAAGATGGAGTGATTGGTGGAGGATGGATGGATGGAAGGAAAGATGTATGGGAGATGCATGGATGGATGGATGGACAGATGAATGGAGGAGAGACGGGTGATGGATGGATGATGGCTGGATGATGGCTGGAGAGGTGCATGGACGATGGATGGATGATCGATAGATGGATGCACAGATGATGGAGTGATGGATGGATGGATGACGGATGGATGGATGGATGGATGGATTGATGGATGGCTGGATGATGGATGGATGATGACCAGATGGATGGGTTGATGGATGGATGGATGGATGGATGGATGGATGGATGGACAGATGGATGGGTGGATGGATGAATGGATGGATGGATGGATGGATGGATGGATGGATGGATGGATGGATGGATGGATGGATGGATGGATGGATTGAAGATGAACAGACAGATGGATAATGGATGGATGATGAACAGACAGATAGATGGATGGGTGGATAGATGAATGGATGGATGGATGGATGGACAGATAGATGGATGGATGGAAGGATGGATGGATGGATGGACGGATGGATGGATGGATGGATTGAAGATGAGCAGACAGATGGATAATGGATGGATGATGAACAGACAGATAGATGGATGGGTGGATAGATGAATGGATGGATGGATGGATGGACAGATAGATGGATGGATGGAAGGATGGATGGATGGATGGACGGACAGATGGATGGATGGATTGAAGATGAGCAGACAGATGGATAATGGATGGATGATGAACAGACAGATAGATGGATGGGTGGATGGATGAATGGATGGATGGATGGATGGACAGATGGATGGATGGAAGGATGGATGGATGATGAACAGACAGATGGATAATGGATGGATGATGAACAGACAGATAGATGGATGGGTGGATAGATGAATGGATGGATGGATGGATGGACAGATAGATGGATGGATGGACGGACAGATGGATGGATGGATTGAAGATGAGCAGACAGATGGATAATGGATGGATGATGAACAGACAGATAGATGGATGGATGAGTAACAGACAGATAGATGGATGGGTGGATGGATGGATGGATGGATGGATGGATGGATGGATGGATGGATGGATGGATGGACGGACGGGCAGATGGATGGAAGGATGGATGGATGGACGGGCAGATGGATGGAAGGATGGATGGATGGACGGGCAGATGGATGGATGGATTGAAGATGAGCAGACAGATATTCTTCCTGCGAGGTCGACACCCTGCGGCCTCGCTGCAGAGCAGAAACAGAAAGACGCCTCCACCCGATTCGTCCCGTGGTGAGAAAGCAGCCATGGGCAGTGGAGGAACTGTGGAGATGTGCTGAAGCCTCCACCTCAAACCGAGACGCTGTTTTGCAGTTTCCTGTTTTGACTCGCAGCAAAACTGCAGACATTTGGGACAGGAAAACAGATTACCATGAGGAATTAGGTAGAAACTCCACTGTCTTTCCACGGTGGCATTTAAAGTTTTGTTTATCTACTAAGACAAATGTCTTGCTGATAATGCTCCTCTTCCTCCCTCCGCTGCCTCTCATCTTCTTTCCACCTCCGTAAACACGCGGCCAGATTTGTCCGCTAAATCACACTTTGTATCTCCATCCTTCTGTCTGGAGCTCGCGCCTCATCTCCTTCCTCCTTCTCTCTAATCTGAGATTAATTCACACACTCCCGTCGTCTCCTTCCTCTGTTCTCCAATCACTTTTTATTCTTTGCTCATTTCTAACACTCTCAACCCCTCTCGCATGACTGAGACGGCAGCGAAATTGGAGTTTAATTTTCGACTCTGTTGTCTCTTGTCCTCTCTCTTTGTTCCCCGCTGTTAAAATATTTCACTGTGATATTAAATTACTGGCTTTTATCTTTTCACCACGAGGGAAAAAAAAAAAAAAAAGAAGAAGGATAATATTAGAAACGAAAGAAGGATACAGCTTTAAAGTGTCATGAGAGCCTCGGCAAAGTGACAAACGCGTGAATCAATCAATCAAACTTCATTTCTCGAGCTCCTTTCATGCAAATACAAAAGCAACACAAAGTGCTTCTCACAATGAACCAGTGAATCAGTCGCACACAGAGCAAAGCCTTTGTTACGGACTAAAATAAGATCCGCACGCTGAGGAAGCACTATCACCAGCATGGCAACAGCAGGAAAACTCAAAATATAGAAATCAGCTGTAATAGGTGACACAATTGATGACGTTCAGTGAGAAAATAGGATAAAACCGGAGTTCTTGAGCCTGTTATGGATTTATTAACACTTTCTTGGACATCCCACTATCCCAAGACAAAATGGTTCTACTGGTTCTACAACAAATACAGAGACGGTTCTGCAGATTTCAATAAGACACTGAGACCAATTCCTTCCTATTTTGTAATATAAACATTAATTTCAACAGGTTCTGTTGGTTTGTCTCATGTCTGATGTGTACGTCACTTTTTTAAAGGACGAGTACGAGTCCCGAGTCTCTTCAGCATGTAGCATGTAGCATGTAGCATGTAGCATGTAGCATGGCTCGGCAGCAGTTAAACTCCTGAGCGACATCGGGCTAACTCTGCTGGTGATGAAGTTGCCGGTGATGAAGTTGCCGGTGTTGTGGGAACTATCTCTCTCCTCCTCTGGATATTTTGTCAGAACTGTTATTTACAGTCTGTCTTACTTCCGCCGTTCTCATTCATTTAAAAGAATCTCCAAACCACCGACATCGCTCGACCTCTCCTGCGTACCCGCGGGTGCCGGAAATAACAGGAGGAAGATGCTCTATTTTCTGCAATATGGAAGGAAACCCTTGTGATTTGAGTGCAACAAAAGAATGAATAAAAGATTTCAAATCGCTGCTATTCCAGGAAATATGGATTCCATTGTTTGATCGTATTCAGAAATCTTGCTTTCACCTGTGCGACGCGGCGTGATTAGGCAAGAATGAAACGTCAAACAGAGCTTGTAGTATGTACTAGTATTTTATGTTAACATTGCAGTGTCACGTGGATAACCACGTCATGTCGTACTGCCTTTCTATTATTCTGTTTAAGTTGCCGCTATGACCCCCCAACTATCAGACACAAGTCCGATACTGGTCGCGGGACCGATCGCTCCGCCGCCGTAGAACTGAGCACAAAAGCCAATCGATGCGATCTTTCAAATCAGACGGCCAAAAATGGCTTTGGGGAAGCCTTCAGAGAGAAACGGCATCTCTGCACGATTTCACCACGTCACCGCACTTCAGATGGAAATCTTAAAGAGAAAAAAAAACCTCAAACAGTTTGTCTTTATTTTGTGTGAACGTGTGTCTACATGAAGCCGTTGATTTCAACTGACAAACTGGGTTGGGATTTCCAGATGTACATTCATGGGAAAGACCAAGTGTCAATATAGCCAGCTCAGAATGGGAAACGCACACACACACACACACACACACACACACACACACACACACACACTACAAAAGGCTTCACAAAGGCATCGCCTCGGGTCTAAATGGGTTAAAGGTAATGCATGCAAAAGATTGAAGCAATGAGGCTTTAAGTCAGCAGGGGGTGGCACAAATCACAAGGAGATGAGAAAAGTGAGGCAGACAGGAATCCAAAGGAGCCGGAGAATCAAACCCAGAGTAAATTACCACAGAAACTGGGGGATCAGTGAGAACAAGGCAGTATAGATTGTGAAGGAGCAAATTAGAGAACGGGGACGGATGTCAAAGTGGGTGTGGGGAGGAAAAAAATGACAGAGCTGGTGGGAACGAAGGATCTGAAATAAATGGAGGTTTTGTGTCAAAATAATAGGAATAGGAATAATAGTTAGTTGGATCTATTGTTTCTTGAAGAATTGGTCTGTTTTTCGGCATTAATTCATTGCTTCAGGAGGTGATGCCTTATATGGACGTCCTAATCTCTCTCCTTCCAATCCAGCCAATCACATGTGAGCTAACGGCTATCATGCTAGCGATGCTAACTGGGTTCCGCGAACAAGTGTGGCGTTCTCGAAAGTCTACGCTCTACCGAGTGTAGCTCTAGGTAGGTTGGTTTCTCACCTCTGATCTACATAGAATCCTCGTTCCAATAATTGATTTCCTGAAATTTGAACCTTTTAGACACCGAATCCATCCTTTTTTCCAGTTTAGCTTTCGATATAAAAAACCTCAGATATGTATTGAAGAGCAATCTGCCACTTTAAAAAGTCGATAGCATCACCCGGTTACCTTCCTGTCAATCATTTCTGCTGTCTATTACTCTGAGGAGTGTCGTCTTTCTGGTCGGGATTACCGGCAGCTCCCTTCTCTTTGGTCGCTCCAACAAACTCATTCAAAGGTTCCATCTGCTCCAGATCTTACAGAGTTTTAGGAGATGTTCATGTACTGTATCGGAAACCCCACAGGCTTTTTTTTTTTTTTTTAATCATGACTTGCTTTAGTTCCTCTGCCTAAATGAATAATTTCTTGTTGCCAACATCCAAGTCAAACCACTGCCTCATCAAATTTTTCATTTTTTTTATTTTCTCTCCATTTCTGTTCTGCAGCCACAATCCAGCCGCCCCTGAGTCTTATTACCATCATCATTACTTCCTCTAATCCATCCCTCCATCTTGCCTTCATCTCCTCCCCCTTTCCTCGCTCTCCTCTCCCGAGCTCCAATTAAAAATCAAGTCATGATTTAGCCTCAAACAACCAGAAACCCAAAAAAAAAAAAAACCTGCAGTACTAATTTATCCTTCAATCCATTATTATCTCAACTAATGGGGAACAAACTCAGAGTTATCCCTCAGCATGATCTGTGTACATTAATTAACTTTCCCGTCTCCTCCTCTCTCGTCCCCTAAATTAAATATCGGGTTGTGATCTTGGCAATTTATTCTACTTTCTCTCTGTTTTTGCCTTTTGTTTGTGAACTCAGGTTAAAGTCTCTCTCTTTAAAAAGCCCCCAAAGCAACCTCAATTACCATTTTCTTTTCTTTCTTTCTTTTTTTTTTGGGACACAAGTAAGTGGTGGACTCAAAACCCACGACACAGCAGGTAACAAGACAAGACTTTTCTTTATTATAGAGAAGCGGGAAAGAAGGTGGAGCACACTGTGGATGAAATACACGGACTGGCGATGAGAAAATACCTGAACTCCAACATAGAGTGCTGTCACCAGATGAATGTAATCACACAAACAGGTACTTTTATTTTGACAGTCAGTCACAGTAATAACAATCCAACTTGATCGTCTGTCCACTAGAATGTCCGTGTCCCAGTGTTAAAGTGTATTTTTCTCTGCTGCATGTGTGTGTGGTTTCATTACAAACATGAAAACTACATTGTTTTAAGGTTTTTTTTACCGTCGTTATCAAAACGTTGCCATGTAAACGCAAAACTTTTCTTAAACAAAAATGAAGAAACGACGTGTTTTGATTTGAAATACTGTCATGAACAGGAAGAAAACTTTGGCTGTGACGTCAGCCAGCTGCCGAAAAAAGAATATGCTTTTTCAGCAGGAGAGTTCGTACTCGGGGAAGAAGCTGTCAAACTAGCAGGCCACGCCCCCTCACGGCAGGTCACGCCCCCTCACGGCAGGCCACACATCTTTATCATTATTTCTCGTTTCAAATGTTTCAATAATAAAAGATAAAGTTTGTCTCCGGGCCGCCATGTTGGTCCGGTTTTAAGTGCAGGAGCGGAGGGCTTTGAGTGATGCGTTCAGGGGCATCACGTAAATCCGCCCTCTGCCATGCTCACACAGAAGAGAGGTTTCATGATAAAGATGATTAAAATATGACTGATACAGTCATTAGCACCCTGGAATGTGCATGCGCAGCACACAGCCGAAAAATTTAAATTTAAAAACTAGTGAGAGTTGAGAGACGTTAGAAGTATAAAAAAATAGATATTTATTTGTGTGACAGACGTTTGTGCTTTCCATGCCAACTCTTTTTAAATGTCCCACAGCTGCACATTTCAATCATTGCCAAAACAAATGGATTACCTACATGTACAAAACTAAGTACTAAATTCAGTCCCACTTGATTTAATTGAAGGTTGCAGGAAGCTGGAGCCGATTCCAGAGGACGATTGGCAAAGTGGCGATAGAATCACAAGTTAAACACAGAGAAGCAGCCATTCATGTTCTCATACAGGCAGGAAATAATACTGTAGTATTTTTTGTCTGTCTTCTTGTTTCGTCTCTCACATTCATGGAAGCAAAAAACTGGGTAGTTTTACTCTAATCCCTTCTGTCCGTCTACAAATTGTTCTCCTTTTATCAAAGTTCTGTAAAACCTTGCGGGTGGTCGTTCTGCTTCGGGGGGGGGGGGGGAACTGTGTTATCCTCCTACATTCCTATTAGCCAGTAATTGAGTCATCCTATCTCGCTCGCCGTTTTCTGGTTTCCTATCACAACTTTGATTAATTCATGCCTGCAGTACACTATGTGCAGGATTTAGAAATTTAAAACAATCCTGCCGTCGCTCCATCGCTCCCCCCGGAGGTGAGGAGACATTTCAGCCTCACTTTGCTTGATTATTCAGGATGTGGGAATAAAAAAAACAAAAAAAAAACCCCAACAACAGTGTGGTGAAGAAGCTGAAGTGTGACTTGACTCACCACTAATCAGTCAGTGTCAATTTGCAGCTTTTTGGCTCGTCTGCTTTCCGTCCTGCATTTGAATCCGTCGCAGGAGCCGGGGCGTCTCGCCGCCGTCCCTGCTGCTCGTCACATACGGCCAATGGAGTGTGTCCAGATTAGAGGGAAATGGGAATTTTTCTCAGTCAAGTGGAAACATTTCAATTTCAGTGGGTATCTCTTCAGGTCTGACTCTCCGGGAACTTCCTCTGTCGCGGCGTGTGTTTGCGTTTGCGCCGCCGCCGCCCGCCGCCGCCGCCGCCCGCCACCACCGCCGCCATCTCCATGAGAAACTGTCAATGTTCCCGTCGGAGTCGGTAACAAGCTGATTCTGCTCTCTCAGCTTCCTCTTTTTGCTTGTTCAGAGACTCTCGTTCCACAAAAAGTTTCCAGGTAAAGTGTTCCCAAGTAAGAAATAAACACACCAGTGATGTTCTTCCCAGCAAAATAATCGGAATTGAGCATCGAGACCTGCAGTGTGAACGGAGCCTATGAGACTGAGTGCATGAGACGAGGCTGCATGATCTTCCTGAGGCGTTTTCGCCCGTTGACACTAGTGTCTTTTTCATAAAGTTACTTTTTTACTGGCTCCGACCGAGCACAACACTTTTTCCATTTTCACGTGGAAACATCGTCGTGTAAACGGGGCCTCAGTTTGCCTCGTCTCATCTCATCTCGTGTTGAAGCTTTCTGGCGCCAGGACCCTTGATCCTGAACCTTCTTCACTTCCTTTTGACTAAAGTTTCACTCTCGCCTCTTCTATGAAGTCTCGCCCCGTGTTGTTTGGAAACCACACGCCCACGTCTGCCTCGACCTGATGGTCCAAAGACCAGACTGCGTTGTGGGTTGCGAGTTCACATTTTCTCAAGAGACCGTTTCCCTCAGGCAGCTGATAATCGTGCATTCGAACTTAATGGGCGACTCCGAACTACCTGTAGGTGTGAATGTGAACCTCACAAGATACAGTGGAGGGCAGCTCACCACCACACATTGGATAACATAATAATAATAATAAATAATAAATAATAAAAATAATAATAATAAATAATAATAATAATAATAATAATAATAATAATAATAATATAGTATGGAATATTATCCGACATATTAGAATGCCGTTTCTCAATATTCATTAAAAAGTTTTTTTCAACACACGGTCATGTGTATTTCCTCCCGAGTTCCGTTTGTGTACAGAGGACATGCCGCTCAGGTAAACGTATTGGCAGTAAACGCAGCAGTGGCGAAAGGGAGAGCGAGGCGCGTGACGTGTCGACGGACCTCTGCAGCTTGGACTGGCAGCCAGAGGAGAGAAAAACACTCTTGAACTGTGTTTCATGTGCAAATTGAAAATGTGCATAATGACGGGTGGCCGGGTTAATGGAAAAAAATTCACAAGATGGTCGCACAACAACAAACAGTAAACAAAATAACATTTTCACTTTAAAGGCTCTCCGCGGCGTTTTGTTTACGTGCCTGTGCAAATGAATCTGTCAGTATTTGTGTTACAGAATAAAAACCTTCAACCTTGACAGAGGGGGAAACCTTCTAAAGCCCACCGAGCCATACGACGCTCTGCATTAGAGACGCATTAGAAAAGGTTTTGGTGTGAAAAGATGCCTTTCTTATTAAACTAAATGACGGCTGTGACACAGCACAGCTCCACTTACTGAGACCCTGCAGAGCTCCTCTCTCGGCGCCGAGCACACATTGTCCATTTGTGTTCACTGATGTGTAATTTTCTCCGGAAAAAGCCTCCAATCTTTTGCAATTTTTGAAATGAACACTATTTTTCTTATTTCTCCCTCGCCGTTACGGATGCTTGCCCGCTCTACGTGTTTCCTGGGCCGTCTTCTGCCACCGCAGCTTTTCCTCCTACGTGTTGGTCGACCTCTTCATTGGCCCGACGGGTCAAAGCCGCCGGCCGGCGGCGCCAAGCAATCAGGAATCCCCGTCTACGTGTCAACGTCTTCGAGTGAAAACGCAAAACTATCCTTGCGATTTGAGGCGGAGCTCGGAGCCACTGAAAATAAAACTTTTTGAGAACGGCTCGTAAGACGACGCTGTTTCAAATTTTTGGTGTATTTCTGTGGCAGAGTTAAAGCACCACCTATAGGCCTGGCATATACACTACACTGATTTGAGTAGTTTCATTTTTTGGGCACTGTCGTCATATGCATATATGCTGGGGCAATCAATGGGCAACCAGGTGTTGACCCCGGAAGGGCGCACAGGTTTTTGACCGCTATGCTTGTGTTTTTTTTTTTAATGATTTTTAACCTTGAACAAATATGATTTTGCACTGAAATAAAGAAAAATCTTTGTATCGTACCGGATCTATGGACTCAGTTTGACACAAGGCAACAGGTAAACAGCAGCCGCCGAGCGCGTGACACCCTCCTACCGAGGCAACATCGTACAAGCCAATCGGCTTCGTTCCCTCCTTGCGCCACTGAATATATGTGCTAAAAATAAATAAATAAATGAAACATCTCACCGGCCCAGTACGAGGCTGGCTGGTAGAGGAACATCAACAAAATGAGGAACAGCGTTTAATGTATTCCCCCACAAAAAGGAAATTAATACAGAAAAGTGTCTATATTTGAGTCTGGGTCTTTAGGATATTTAAGGGTTAATGATCCGTAACACTCACCAGTACCTGCTGCTACTCGGAAACTTAAGCAGATTTTATTCTGTTCGGAACCTAAAATGTGTAAAGAGTCACAGAGCCGAAGCCCAAAGGGCAGAAAATGTCCCGGAGAAGCGTGACCAGGTCGCGTTGCCTCATATTTTCACCAGTGCCTCTAATTTCAGGATGTGCAATCAATACACTTTGGAGATTATCAGTTTGGGATGGTAATGGAGAGCCGCGCTCAGCCGAGCAACATGTCCTCACTGGAGCAAGTGATGAGATTTTGGCCAGATCGATTGAAATGATGGAAAAGGGGAATAAAAACGGGTTTTGGGGTTGGACAGAGAGCGGGATTCTGAAAAGTGACCTGGATGGACGGAGAAGGCCGGACTCACTAATGAAGCCGAAATGCTGTTTTTCATTGAGTCCCACAGGTGAGATGAGGAGGCTTTTAATCCAGTTACATGTAACTCAGACCTCTGTCACATTGGGATTATTCCTGTCGATCTCCTTCAGATTAAAACTCCCAGTCGTGGGAGAGATAAAGCTCCCCTGAAGTCACCAGTTCATTTAATCGTCGCTCTGACAACGGGATGATTGTCAGAAATCACAAAGGTAAAATCCCTTTTCAATGTGAAGTCAGCTGACGACAGGGGCTCAATGAAAAAACACAATTCTTCAATCTAATCCCCACCTGGAATCCATCTGATTTGACCTGCTGGATTATGGAATCAGTCCTCCATATTTCCTCTCGCATCTGTTGTCTGGTCTTTTTGCATGAATGAAACGAGGGATTACGGTGGATTCCTCACGGGTCACGTCACGTCTGAAAGAGCCGCTCAGCCAATTCCGACGCTGCCGGCGAGCGTTTTTGTTTCAACTTACCAGGTGGCCGATTATGCAAAACCTGCCACCACAAAGGAAAGAGGGTCAACATTAATGTATGACTAATATCCTGACAAATACGTTAGACGCTCACATCAGAATAGGCTGCAAGTATTGAAAACACAAAGAGGTGAAAGCCTCAAACAGATGCAACAGACCAGCGTTTTAATCAGCATGTGCTCGACTGTGACGGCGTTTGTTGGTACATTTACACAGAAATACATCAAAGAGGATTTGTCTCTTTTATATATTCATAGTTTTATGAATGAACCATATGGTAAATTTAAAAAAACCTCTTTAGGTTATAATGATGTCGATATATATATATATATATATATATATATGCTTTCTCTCTACCTGATGAGATTAAAGATAAATCTTTATTGTCATTGTTCAATCGTGTGTCTGTGATTAACTGCTTCGTCATCGACGTGTGACTGACGTCACGGAGAAGCGCCGGAGGAAGCGGCTCCGCCAGAATAAAAGCTTTGCTTTCTTAATTTCCCTCATTCTCCTTCTTTCACTCCTCTCTTACCTTTTAACTTTGTTTATTTTGTGCATTAGTATATTTATGCCGTGTTCATTAGTACACATATACTAGTTTTAGGGTTTTAAACACGAGTTCTCCGCAGGCTGAGATTTGAACTGGTTTTTACTGAGAGGTCTGGGGCTTTTAACCTTGTTTGGGCTGGAAGTGAAGACGCGACACGAAACCTCGGAACACTTTATCAAGAGCAGTGATTTTCCCCGGTCCGGGTTTTGGACCTTTTGTGTTTTGCAGATGAAGGGTCGCTGCCAATCAAGACAAAGAGGAGCGGGGAAAAAAAAAGCTGATTGCCTCCATGTCATCATGAGGGACTTATTTATTACATTTTTCTTTTTTTACCCTGATGGGAATTGTCTCTTCTGTAATGACACCGCGTCCGTCGCCGGTAAACAACGGGGAGCTGGATGATTTGATGAGAAGGGAAATTATGCTAATCATATGCTGTGGCCTTTGTAGTGGAGCTTCAACCCAATTTAACATTTCCGCTCCGTTTGGAAGGACAGGAGGTCTCTACACTACCCTCATCACAGGAATAAATAAGGGGCATATCATTCGGGAGGCACGGTTTTGATCCCACCATCTGCACCGGCGCTGCTCTGAAAACTCACCAAATGTTGATGTTGTTTCTTTATTCGTCTGCGTGAGTGTGTTTGTGTGTTTTCCCCGATACTTTGAGAAGCTAAAGCTAGAAACACT
This sequence comes from Lipophrys pholis, assembly GCF_963383615.2. Lineage (NCBI taxonomy): Eukaryota > Metazoa > Chordata > Actinopteri > Blenniiformes > Blenniidae > Lipophrys > Lipophrys pholis. Next base: position 26,401,978 of record NC_137642.1, read on the forward strand.
CAGGTACTCGTCACACTGGAGGATTAAAAGTTAATGCAGTGCCATCACACAAATCTAGTGATGCTCCGACATCACCGTCTTAAAGGGCCAGTGCCTAACCCAGTGGCTGCTGGTCAATAGAGGGCGCCAGGGTACCGCCCCCCCTGGTGGAAGCAAGAGGAATTTATTTATTTATTTTTTAATATAGAGTATATGAATAAACTATAATAGTGTCGAAATTTGTTTATGCCAACAAACTAACTAATGGTATTCCATAATAACCTGTCTAAATAGTAAAAAGAACTCAGTATTAGACCCGATACTCAATCCTGGTATCAGTATCGGTGAATCTCCACACAAAACTCATTCCGTCATACTTTTAAATGTTTTAATACAAAAGCAACACAGGCTGTTAAATTAAAATTTTAGTGGTTCAATCCAGCAGTCGGATTGTAATCATGGCAAATATATTCCAACAGGCAGTAAACAAATACATATATAATTACTCGAAAAACACACAAAAACATTCATATCTGTCCGTGGATTTCAATCATCTGAGGAAATGGAGCTTAATAACTTAATGGAGAAGAATCAAAGGTGGTAATTACGAATGGAAATCGGTTGATATGCCTCTCGAACAATCACATGAGGCACAGCCAGAATTACAAGACTCATAATTCATGTAATGAAGTGAAGTACAGAGGAAACTCAGAGCTGAAGTAATGAAGAGAGAGAAACCTCAGTTTTAGATAAAACCATTAAAAATAATGAGCAGAAAAAAACAGGAGAACTACAACTGCGATTCGCAGACACATTAAATTGTTAGATTACTACTCAGTGTTTTTTTATTAAGCAGTACAGTGCGTACATTTATAAGTAATTATATTTCCCAGCATCATTCATTCACTAATTATTATTGTTTTATTGTCATTTGTAATATGAGATATTTTCATTTGTGTGTCCACGCGACGTGTAAGTCGAGGATTTTAATTGGCTTTGGTAAATGGTTCCTACCTGCTTTGTTAAGGGGGGGGGGGGGGGGGGGCAAGAAGGAGTGGCGCACAAGAGACTAATGATTACTGATGAAGAGGAAGAAGAAGTTAAACTGTTGGTAAATATAAAAGATTATTCATTACAGAAAGTCTGAAGAAGAAAAAAATCCAACAATCAGGGAACTACGGTGGCCCAGAAGGGCCGACAGCACAACAACTGCAAAAAGCAACAACAACAACAACAACAACAACAACAACAACAACAACAACAACCAGCAGAAGTTCTCTCCCACAGTGGAGCAGCTGTTTCATCCAGCCTCCCTTCCCTCTTCCATCTCCCTCTCTTTCATTAACGTGCTCCTCCATCTCCACCTCTCCCATCACCACGTTCATCAATACGTCTCGCCGTCGTTCTTCTCTCGTCTCTAACCTCTCATGCAGTCTACCTTCATTTCTCTTTCTGCCGCCGCGCTCAGCTCCATATTAATATTCTCTCACGGCCGTCGCTCAGTCTCAATTACAAACATCCTCCACTTTGTTTTCTTACTTATTTCCACTCTTCACTATCACATTTTCCCCTGCTTGGTTTCGCTGTCCTCCCAGATACTTTCTTCTCTTTCTATTTTTTTTTTCTACACTCAAGGATCCCACCTATATAATTCTCTCAATCTCTTTCCCTTCTGCTCCTCTCATCTTCTCTCTGTCACTCTTCAAGGACGGCGCAAGAAAAGCGTTGACAATAATCTGCCACCAAGATGAGACGGTTTCTGACGGTTTTATATCTGTTTAAAAAAAAAAAACTATTTCCTGCATTTCCCCTCTGCCAACTGATTAAGCTTTAATGTTCTTGTGAGATATAAATGCTTGTCAGAGTAGTGAGATTTACGGTAATTTCTATATTTTGTACGATAGTTTTCAGACCTATAAGATAAATACTTTTGGAAAAGGGCAAATACGATAAGTTTTGGCATTTCTGACGTTTAATTCAAATCCACAGATGTGAATGAAAGTCTCGAGTCAAAACACAAGATAAAACCCATACAACTCAATAAAAATGGTAAAAACCATGACGTTATGACATGATAAATAAAGAATAAAGTCATCAGCGTACAAAGATTCACACCAAATTAAAACAGTTCTGTTTAAAGTTGTTGCTGGAAATGAGGCTATCGTAACGTCCGGACTATTGGGCGCACCTGAACATAAGCCGCAATCACCAAATAGAAAAAGAAAAAAAAAAAGAACGATCGGAGTTACGTGATGCACTTGAACGCATCATCTATGTATTAGCGGCATGAAGCTTAACCTGTAAAAATCTGCATAGTCCGGAAATTATGGCAATCTTTTATTATTATCATTCTTCTTCTTCTTCTTCTTGTTCTTATTTTTTATTTTTATTTTTTTTTACTTTTTAAAATCTTTTTGGTTTGATAAAAAGGTGCAGTTTTCTACATTGTTGTATTTAGTTGTTGATACCCGAGCCTGAATTTCTTTCTGACAGAATACCGTATTTTCTGGACTATAAGTATAAAATCTGTCAAAAATTCTTCGTGAAGACAAAGAAAATTCCACTTTAAGTCGAATGTTTATTTGTCCAGATGTAACTGCAGCGTTGATTCTCCTGGTCCAGCAGGAGAACTATTTTCTTCAGCCGTAGTGCTCATGAGCAACAGCAGCGTTTCCGCCATTTACTGGGATAAAAACCAGGCCAGTTTCCTGAAAGTGTCATTTTCCCGTTTCCATGGAGACGGTGCCCCGAGTGCTTTTCGAAAAGTTCCACCCTGGGAGCCTTTTTCAAAATTTGTCGCGTAACCAAACCCCTAAAACACGACGAAAACTTCGCATTTTCAAATCGAAATGGTCGCCGTGGGAACGTGGCCTCGGATCGGAGGCCGTTTGAGGAGAGAGAAGCTTCAAAATGAAATGGAAGGCAATGAAGTTGGAGCGAGCTCCGGGTTTAACAACAACAACAACCGTGAGAGGATCGTCAATTGCCTGGAAGTGCAGCTTTTCGACAAAGACACCGCTGGATTTAAGACGCCCTTTTAAAAGCAGAAGAGCCAGAGAATCATTCTGCATTAGGGGAAGAAGCCGAGGAAGAGACTGAGCAAGATTGAAGACGCTCCTCTGAAACCGAAGGAGGGAGCTGAAAAAAAAGAGGCTTAAATACGAGAGTAATGTGTTTTCAGAGCTTAAGGCGAGGACACTTTATTTAATGTTGTTGCAGGACCATTTGGAGAACTGAAGCAGTTCATTCAATTCAATTCAATTTCATTTATATAGCACTAAATACAACACAGTAATTTCTAGATGCGTTTTACAGAGAGAAACCCAACAAAAATTACAACAGTAGTGGCGTTACCGGACCGAGAGGTACTGGCGTTACCGGACCGAGAGGTACTGGCGTTATGGGACCGAGAGGTACTGGCCTTACCGGACCGAGAGGTTCTGGCGTTACCGGACTGAGAGGTACTGGCGTTACCGGACCGAGAGGTACTGGCGTTATGGGACCGAGAGGTACTGGCGTTACCGGACCGAGAGGTGCTGGCGTTACCGGACCGAGAGGTACTGGCGTTACCGGACCGAGAGGTTCTGGCGTTACCGGACCGAGAGGTACTGGCGTTACCGGACCGAGAGGTGGGGCAATAACATCACTGTTTTTCAGCTAATGTGCATCTTGCCCATTCACACGTCAAAGCTCTGGAACCCGTTTTTATAAAAAGTGATTTTCAGGCTCCTACGACGTCGCGCCGTCTCAATGATCGGCCAAAAACGATGCGTTGACATGAAGTGGCGTTGTCATGGTGACGGGACCTTAGAGTTGACAGTCACCGTAACAACAATCCAACTTGGTCGTCTGTCCGCTAGAATGTCCACATTCTCCCATTATTCATGTTTATATTGTTCTCTGCTGCACGTGTGTGTGTGGTTTCATTACAAAAAGTAGAGCTACACTCGGTAGAGCGCAGACCTTCGCCAACGCCACATTTGTTTGAACCGAGTTAGCATCACGAGCGTGATAGCCGTTAGCTCATATCCATGCTAACTAGGTAGGTCATGGAGCTACATCACTGTGTGAAACACTGAGCAGGGAGCGTCTCCATGGCAACAGACGCTGATCTCCTTTGATCTCCTCCATGAAGTGCCTCTCTCATCCGCTTTGTATGGAAAAAAGTTTCGCAGTTTTGGGGGATTTATTCGGAAACGCTTAGCCGTTAACGTCCCAAAATCTAATTGATTGGTCCTTGGATGATGACAAATCCTCCCTGAAGATTTCAAACAATTCAGGTGAGTAGTTTTTGCAAAAAGCTGGTCAAATACCAACCAGTAACGACCAACTAGTGGCCCAACATGCTCACTACAGCTTTTTCACCGTTTCTGCTGTTGTGTTTTCACTTGAAACGTCGTCAACGTTGCCCGAGACCCCCGATGTAAACGCTCCTGCGACAGTCACACACAAAAACCCACGCACACACACACACACACACACACACACACACACACACACACACACACACACACACACACACACACACTGGCTCAAGTCTGCAGAGCAGAAGAAATAACTTTGTGCCCTCTGATACCCGCAAAAGCTGAACATGGCAGGTGTTTCAACCCAGCGACTGCCCTCTCTGCGACCTCCTGAGAAGAGGTGCAAAAGCACGAAAACGGACAAAGAGAAAAGACGAGGCCACATGTTGGCTGCTCTCTCCCCACGGACAGGCACAGACAGTAAAAGCTGCTTCATTTGATATGCGAATGCCCTGCCGACTACAGGTCACCATCATCACGTACTCCCCCCCCCCCCAAAAAAAAAAAATTTAAATCCACTTCTTCTTTCTGTGGTTTGTTCAGAAGTTCACAGGAAATCATGTTAGCCAGTGACTACTAAAGTACAAAGAGATTTATATATAATTATATCTTTTATTGTCCCGTGATGTGACTTGCATCCTAAAGTGTCTCGGTGTGTGCGGCCGCCCCGTTCCAACCTGGTTGAAAGGGGAAGAGCTGACAGCTGCCGCTGTGCTCGGATCTGTTGGGTAAAACTTTTGACTTTCAGCCGCCGAGGACTTCCAGGTGAGCTAATGTGCCGTCTGGCCGCCGCGCTGGAGGTCAACCGGCTCAAACACACCTTAAACTTCCTCTCTTGTTGGGCAGTTCGACAGTGCAGGGGAGCTGCGATGCTTCACTGCAATCATGGAAAATGCTACCGCTTCGTTTTACTGACGTTTTTTTACATTTATATCTTTTGTTATTGTTGCTTTTGATTGAGTTTTCTGAACGTGTGAACGTGAGTGCTTTTAATCCTGAGATTAACCTTCATGCTGTCCGTGGTCGATTTCACCTTCAGCCATAATCAGAGTGGAGCGCTTTAGAAGACCAATACTTCACTTCATCAGAGCGACCGAATAAATTAACATCAAAAAACATGAAATCTACTTGTATTCCTTTCTACCTGAAAATGATTGGCACTTCTAATTTCTTTATTTCTGCTTTAATATTTTGTGTGTTTACGAGTGGATTAAAGTGGGTCGACTGTATAAAAGATGTAAAAAAAACCCAAAATACTTTCTATGTTCTTGTGCTTGTGATTATTCTATATTCATTCAAGTGTTTCTTTCTCCTTGCTGTTTGTAAGAGATTTCTGTGATTATTCATTGTAAAATAAAATGTCAATATGTAACTAAAGCCCCCGTTTTGTTCTTTTAAATCGGTTTTAGTCGTTTGAAAATCATCAAAAACACGTCAAGCACAACCGATTCTGTCTGAAACGTAATGAAACTGGATGAACCCGGCTGATAATCATCGATCGTGTTGTTTTCCTTTCAGATCACAGTAAATATATTCTGTTTCTCTGATAATTGTGCTAAATGTTAATCTGTCCTCCATTTGACCCTCCTCAATAAAAACACTTATCTTTTTTTTTTTTTTTTTTTTTTTTTTATTCTTTCTTTCCAGAGAATTGGAAATATTCAGTGATGTCACTCACTAATATTTTAATTTCATGCTCCAAGTCACCCCAATATATTTCTAATGGAAGGGAAAGAATGAGAGGGGGCAGGAGAGAAAGAGAGAGGGTGAATATTTAAGAGGGAAAGAATGAAAGAAAGAAAGAAAGAAAGAGGATAAGGGAAGAGAGAGAAAGGAGGGAGACAGAGAAATAGAGTTGGAGAATAGTTTCTATTAGCTTTGCTTAGTTGAGTTCAAAACACTGTTAATTAATCTGAAACTTTCTTCCCAAACTTCTTTTATTATTCCTGTTATCTTCTCGTCTCTTGACACTGAATGCTTGGTTCAGCTTCGACTCACCTCTTCGAGGGTTTTTTTTTTTATTTTTATTTTTTCTATTAGTTTAAGGCAGTATTGAGTTTAGGTTGTGTTGAGTGATGTTTAACTGCCTGTTATCAATAAGTGGCGGCTGATCACGCTTTCATTATTCCTGCTCCGATGCCACAGCTGGACGTCACCAGCCTGACGTTACACAACAACTTCATGCAATCAGCTCTGGAGCGCGCACACACACGCACACACACACACACACACACACACACACACACACACACACACACACACACACACACACACACACACACACACACACACACACACACACACGCACTCATTTCAGGCTGTGAAACTTGTCATTTTACCTTATTTTAGATTAATGATTAAATAAAAACTGCTCCAAGCGTGCGTGGTTAAGGTTCTTTATGAAGAGCAAAAATTATGTTTTAATTTAAAGTTGTTGTTGGTTTTTTCCCATCTTCATCATTAGCTTAAATGTCATGAAAAACCAAAAAGCAGTACCTGAAAATGTAAAAATAATAGTTTTTTATTTGTTTCATTGTGAACATATTCATTTTTTTTTATAATTACGAAATATAATAATGAATAATAAGCATTTTTAAATGTTTTACAATAAAAACAAATATAGAACAAACAAAACAATAAAAAAAAGGACTGCACAGGGGATAGTTGGGATACACGTGTACTCATATTAAATTTAATTAAAGTTTTTAAAAAGTGTGTTGCTCCAACCAGCCAATCAGAAATCAAACCCTATACAGTGTCATCGGGGGTTTAGCCATTCCCAATCAAGGTAGGCTCCTCCCTTTGACTCCTCCCACAATCAGGCAGCTCTGCTCTGGCACATGGCACCACGAGAGGAAGAACTTCCTCCTCTTCCCAAGATGGTTCATGTGTGGGTGGAGCCAGTCCAGCTCACACAGACACAGCAGATTCTGAATGCAGCTCCTATGATCCAATATTCAAATGGAGGGAAAATCAAGGAAAAGCTGGATTTGGGGAAATAAACTTTGAATACAATGCATGTGAAAGTGTTGAAAAGCTGGATAATACTATGACTCCTTTAAGAACAAGATGAGTTTAGCCAAAAAAAAAACGATCTCATCGCCACATCAAAGCCCGAAGACTTCATGTTATGGAGCCATAGAGAGAAATCAACATGACGCTGCTCATGTCATCAAGGAAACACATTGATCCTCTGGCGTTTGGATCCGAGGGCACAGAGTCGGAGTGAACACGGACTACACCGCCACTCTATCAGAGCGACAGTCAACTCGCGCTCTGCGTCTCACAAACCGGGCCAAATCTCCCTTCAGTTTTGGTCTGCCGGTCGTTCAGTCCGCAGGCGACACTCACAGATCTGAGTCCGACACCGGGAAGCGAGTCTCTGGATGAGGAGAACAAGCAGGTCTGAGCCGACAGGAGTACACGGGGACGGATTGTGTTGGGACTGGTGTTGAGCCAGCTCCACAGTATGTAGGAGCTGATGTGTTGTGAGGACTGGCGCTGGCTCCATACTGTCCATCTGTCTCCTGTTCGTCATGGCTTCGGGATACGTACAGTATCTATGACTCACACACACACACACACACACACACACACACACACACACACACACACACACACACACACACACACACACACACACAGAGCTCAATCTGCCAGCTCTGTAACACAGTGTTCAGTCCAGTCAACAGACTCGGAGCTGAGATAACACACTCTGACAGCTCAGTTTCTCTCGGTACGTCTTCCTCTACCGGCTGCTGCAGAAAGAAGCCGTCGTTGTTTATCTTATACAGATTCACATTTACAGCTTCTCAGGATTCGTTGCCTCATTTTTATTTTTTTTTTTAATAATATTGCAGGGTGTATTTACAGCTGCACTGAAGTCACTCTGCTGACAGGTATATAGTGAGACTTTATTATATTGGCATAAAAAGTCTCGCATTCTGACGATACCTACACACAACGGGACAAAATCTAATATAGTCTTCAAATTAAAACTCCTATATATTCAACATATACTGTAGAGATTTCTCCCTTAAAAGGACAAGGTATAGTTAAATTCATCTCATGGCTTTAAAACCCCGTCTCAATGCAATAAACCTGGCAGTAAATAACAATATGCTGTACGCTAGTGGTTCAGACGATTAATAATGAACACCAGAGCTGCAGGTCACATCTAAAGGTGCTTTTCAAATCAACCAATTAACCTTCGAATGCATTTTGTTGGTCTGTGGGAGGAAACCAGAGGACCGGAGAAAATATAAAGCCACGATTCATGGGAAAACATGCAAACGTCACACACACACACACACACACAAGTCCCGGTCCTGAATCACAGCAACATTCTTACGAAGTTTACACAACGTTTCCAAGTGGAATGGTAAAACCTTCGTTCGGTCCCTGAAAACAAAACCGTTTAGAAATACTCGAAAACACGGGAATTTGCAAATTCTCCGAAATGCCGCTACCACCACTAGTAGTTCTGCACATGCTCAGTAAGGACAATCAGAACAAAGTTTCCTCCAGAGTGTCATGACTCAGTCCTTTTTCTCCTGGGACTTGGTACTTTTATTTTGACAGTCACCGTGATAACGATCTAACTTGGTCGTCTGTCCACTAGAATGTCCGCGTTCTCTCATTGTTAATGTTTAGATTGTTCTCTGCTGTGTGTGTGTGTGTGTGGTTTCATTACAGAAACAAATGAACAGCACCAACTAGTGGCCCAACATGCTAACTACATCGTTTTCAGTGTTTCTGCCATTTCCGCGTCAACCTTTTTGTTAAAAGGCAAAAATCTTTCTGAAACAAAAACGCCAAAAATGTATGAAACATCATGAAAATGAGTTTTTGGATTCTTACTGCCATGATCTGAAAATAGCGATTAATTTGACCAACCTTCATTTCTGTCAGCAAAAGGAAGCACAGGAGAAAGTAATGGATGGATGGATGGATGGATGGATGGATGGATGGATGGATGGATGGACGGATGGATGGATGGATGGATGGATGGATGGAACAGCCACGATTGCAGATTCCCTTGTGATAAATCAAAAACAGCCATTCTGAAGGAGCAGACTACCAAAATAAGCTTAAACATTACTTAACCTGAATGTAGACTAGACATATATGACATTCACAATGTTGTCGTTCACACTCCATCATGTCGGGGTGGATTATAAAGCTCCCTCCGGATTGGATTCTAGTTTTCTGGTGAAAAAGCTCTTCAGTCTGACACTCAGGCGCTTCGGTTCACGATGCCAGTTCTCTAATGCTACAAGGCTGCCCTGTTTACAGAACATATTGAATCATGACGCCGGAGCAGTCTGGGAGCTCCGCGAGGGCTCCTCAGCTTCTGGCCATGAGAGGAGGACACAAGGTTCCTCCAGCCAGGGAGGGACGGCCAAGATTTCTGGGCGTCCAAACAACAGCCAGCAGCGAGCGGACAAAGGCTGCTGGATCCAGGACCCGGAGAGGAGGAGGACTCTTCTCATGGTGGTGATGCTCGCATGGAAACGTCTCACAAGATGAATGTTATCAGGATAACTTTAGAAATGTAAACAAAACATCTCTTACCAATGAAATCCAACACTTTGTTTTGATGACCTAAAATAACTATAACTGGTTTTCAACGTGGACGATGTGAGCTTATATATCGGGATTGTCTCTGAGATGTTCATTGTGCTTTTGATATTTTTCTATAATCCTGGATTATTTGGTTTTGGCACGAGATGCTTCCAATGCTTTTGCTCTTCACGTTACCAATGAAACCGATCATTGTTCATCTTTGATATAAACTGGAGTCCAGTTTCTTCCTTCTGTCTGTCTGTTCATCATTTTGAAAAAGCTGATGATTATTTCTACATAATCCAATTTGAAACATGCTGTTGTGGTACTATATTGTGTATTTCTTATTTACATTGACTGTAATCATGGATATGACTTATAAGTGAGTATAATGAAATAAAAAAAAAAAGAAGTCAGTTAAAATTTCCCACATGCAGAGTTATTGATTCAATGATGTGATTAAATCTCAAATACAACAAAGTCTGGATTGAAAACGTGGCTTCAGTATGAACTCCTGTGTCCAGCAGCATTGGCTTCAACATTTTGGTTTTTTTTACCTGGAAGAAGATACCTTATATCTCGATATCTCGATATCGATATCTAAACCCATCAATGCATGAAATCGAGCGCAGGAAATCTGTACGAGAAATTTCCTATGGACTCCGGGGACTGACGAAAAATCGGACAAGTTGGACAGAGTTGTCCATTTAACCGCAACTGTTGACAGTCGGGGATGTTGCAGCGCTGGTTCAGTTCCATTTGTTTGTTTTCACTTTAGTAAAGAAAATACGTCTCTTCATAAAAACACGAGCCTCATAATCAGTGTCGTCTTCTATCGGCTCTTCTTCAGTCCCTCACAAGTTCATCTCTCACTCTGAAGTCATTTTGTTGCAGATTTGATCATTTTTTTTACGTGAAATTCTTCTGTGTAACAGCATTCTGTTGTCCCGCACTGCCATCTAGTGGTCCTAGATGTAATATACAGCTGTCATTCTATATATAAGTGTTTATTTATTTTTTTTATATAAAATTGCATGACCAGCCAAACAATTTAAAAAAACAAAAAGTGTGACTTTAAGTCTGGAAAATGAGGTGAATGCGGTGAAAGCAGATGGAGTTCAGTTAATACTCGATCATCTCCTGAAGAAATGAAAGTGAGCGAGCTCTGGGCGCGTTCGTCGCGTCTCGGCTGCTCCTGCGGATAATCCGTTGACCTGCAGTCGATCCGAAACACAGACATCAAAAAAAAACAAAAAAAAAAAACAAATGGAGGAAGAGACGCCCGGTGCGGGAGAACCGTCACGATTTCACACCGTGTGCGTGTTTGTGTGGACGGGTGGACAAACAGCAGCCAGCTGCTTGTTTAATAGACTTCTGGTAAATACTGCAGCTGTGACACCAGACATGCTCGCACGCATTAACAGCCTTGAAATGGAGCAATCCAGCCGAGAGCCGTGTGCATGCGGCAGCGAGGAGGGAAATGAAAAGCATCACTCATGTTCACACACACCGGCAGAGCATGCAGACCGGAACGCTCATTAAACATGACTGTTTGCAGTGTGGACGTGTGGAGGAGGATTACTGTTAGGCCGTGTCAGGACCACTTAGAAAAACACAGACTGAACTGAAGGCTGTGGTTCGGATTCAACCACAGCAATTTGACTTTCTCTCTCCGAGAGAGAAATCAAGTACATAAAGAATTTTATAATAATCGTCAATTAGCCGAGGAATTTGTCTTTGCCTGCTGTGGATTAACTTGTATTTTCTGTGGAATCTTCAAAAGTTTTCTGGATTTCACTCAAAATTAATAAACAATTCCTTCCTTTTTTTTTTCTTCTTCTAATTAATCAACTTGGACGTTAGAAGAAGCCCACCCGCATGCATACCCACAGTACACTGTGTACTGAAAGGAACTATTTCAAGTGTACCAATAAGTGTTGCCTTAATTTTAATATATTACATTGAAATCCTACCATGCACATGCACGAAGGCACGCATGCATTCACACACTCTCTTATCTCTATTCCTTCATCTATCTGTCCTCTCTCTCCCTGGCTTGTTTCAGGTTTTAAAAAGTGTGTTGCTCCAACCAGCCAATCAGAAATCAAACCCTATATAGTGTCATCGGGGGTTTAGCCAATCCCAATCATGGTAGGTTCCTCCCTTTGACTCCTCCCACAATCAGGCAGCTCTGCTCTGGCACATGGCACCACGAGAGGAAGTACTTCCTCCTCTTCCCAAGAGCGGTATGTGTGGGCGGAGCCAGTCCAGCTCACACAGACACAGCAGATTCTGAATGCAGCTCCTACGATCCAATATTCAAATGGGGGGAAATCAAAGAAAAGCAATAAACTTTGAATAAAACATTTTTGGACCAACGAAACCATGTGTAAGTTTTGAAAAGCTGGATTATATGACCATTTTAAAACATTGTCTTGTAAATGAGGCCTTAACTAAATGATATATTTGCACGTGTGAAGAAACGGGTGAAACTGGCAACACGTGTTGAATGTAAATAATCCATCTAGTCTGATTCATTGTCGGCTGACTGATTTTATTATCGCCCTTCAATTGCTTTTTGTTTTTTTTACAGCAGTCAGAAATATCAATCTTCCTGTTTCACTCATTAATAGGACAATGGAGAGCGGTCAGTGAAGAAGAAGAGTGGTCAGTGAAGAAGGAGAGCAGTCAGTGAAGAGGAAGAGTGGTCAGTGAAGAAGGAGAGCAGTCAGTGAAGAAGAAGAGTGGTCAGTGAAGAAGAAGAGCGGTCAGTGAAGGAGAGCGGTCAGTGAAGAAGAAGAGTGGTCAGTGAAGAAGAAGAGCGGTCATTGAAGAGGAAGAGCGGTCAGTGAAGGAGAGCGGTCAGTGAAGAAGAAGAGTGGTCAGTAAAGAAGGAAAGCAGTCAGTGAAGAAGAGCGGTCAGTGAAGAGGAAGAGTGGTCAGTGAAGAAGAAGAGCAGTCAGTGAAGGAGAGCGGTCAGTGAAGAAGAAGAGTGGTCAGTGAAGAGGAAGAGCGGTCAGTGAAGAGGAAGAGTGGTCAGTGAAGAAGAAGAGCGGTCAGTGAAGAAGAAGAGCGGTCATTGAAGAGGAAGAGCGGTCAGTGAAGGATAGCGGTCAGTGAAGAAGAAGAGTGGTCAGTAAAGAAGGAAAGCAGTCAGTGAAGAAGAAGAGTGGTCAGTGAAGAGGAAGAGTGGTCAGTGAAGAAGAAGAGCAGTCAGTGAAGGAGAGCGGTCAGTGAAGAAGAAGAGTGGTCAGTGAAGAAGAAGAGTGGTCAGTAAAGAAGGAGAGCAGTCAGTGAAGAAGAAGAGCGGTCAGTGAAGAGGAAGAGTGGTCAGTGAAGAAGAAGAGCAGTCAGTGAAGAAGAAGAGCGGTCAGTGAAGAGGAAGAGTGGTCAGTGAAGAAGAAGAGCGGTCAGTGAAGAGGAAGAGTGGTCAGTGAAGAAGAAGAGCAGTCAGTGAAGAAGAAGAGCGGTCAGTGAAGAGGAAGAGTGGTCAGTGAAGAAGAAGAGCAGTCAGTGAAGAAGAAGAGCGGTCAGTGAAGAGGAAGAGTGGTCAGTGAAGAGGAAGAGTGGTCAGTGAAGAAGAAGAGCGGTCAGTAAAGAGGAAGAGCGGTCAGTGAAGAGTGTCTGTTCCATGTGTGCGGTGCTACTAACTCCACTGTGAGTTCTGCTTCCAGTTTCAGAGCAGAACGTGACAAACCCTCGCCGTGAAGCTACACGCTGAAGGTTGACGCACAATTCATGACTGTGAGATTTTTTTTTTTTTTTACCTTCTGAATAATTAAACTTACCTGAAGCTCTTTTTCATCCATATTTGACGTGCCTTTGACATGAACTTTCTCACAGAATTCAAACATTTATACTGTTTTTTTTTTTTTTTTAACTTTTCTTTTTCAAACTGCGGCCCCTTTTCCAGCAGCTTCTCGGACCACCCATGCACTCCGCAGTGCAAACGGGCCACAGCTGATGGGGATTCCTCCTCGGATGTTGATCAGTTGTCAGGAACGTTTGGTCTCATGGTGTCAGAATGTGAAGTGGACGACGAGGAGGAGTATTTAGATACCAATTCTAATGAAGCTGGATCCTTTCATCCCATTGTGTTTCTGTTAAGCTCCTTGTTGGAGGACAGCAACTTGTGCAAAAAAGTCCTGAAACACCGAACAGTTGGACGTCCAACAGTTTTGAGGTCACATGAAACTTCATTTTGAAAATTCACCCGAAAGCCTGATATCCTGAACTTTCTGTGAGCCGAGGATCACGAGCATCCCGAGAGGCCCTGAAAGCAAAAGCGGTCAGTTTTAATCCGACTAACTAAACTAAATCACGGACAAAATGTTTCATTTTCAATTCCCTATCCTGACAGCGTTATGATGAAAATACCCCCACCTGACCTTTGATCCCCCCCCCAAACCGCTAACCAGGGTAATGACATCACTGCATCATGTGGCATATCAGAGGATCGGGAATTGAAAACTGAACATTTTGTTCTTGGTTTGACGTCAATCGGATTAAAACTGACCGCGTTAAGACAAAAATAAGTTTTTGACTTTTCCGTGGATGAGACCTTGACCTTTGACCCGGTCGCTCTCAAAATTCAATGGAAAAAAGGAGAAAAAAAGGAAAAAGAAAGAAAAAGAAAAAAAAAAAAAAAAGAAAGAAAAAGAAAAAAGAAAAGAAAAAAAGGGAAAAAAAGAAGAAAAAAAAGAGAAAAAAAAGGGGGGGAAAGAGAAAAAGAAAGAAAAAAAGAAGAAAAAAGAAAGAAAGAAAAAAAAAAAAGAAAATAAAATTCAATGGAACCATTTTTGGATGAAGACAAATCATTCCTCTAAAATGTTTTATGCTATTTGGGCTCACTGTTTTGGAGAAAAGTAAGAATGCAAACATACAAAAAAATAAATAAATACAATAAATGAACAAATAAATAAATAAATGCAGACAAAAACATAACCTTCGAATCTAATCAGCGGAGGTAATGCAAAACAGTTACAGAATATGTTAAGCAGTACAAGGATATAAGGCGACTTGACCAAGACAAAATGACTTGAGTCTTACATGTGTGACTTGGTTCCATAAACAAGAGGCACAAGTTGAGACATGAGCGTCTCTGCACCGTCAAACACACAAATTAATACTGATGATCCGTCTGCTAATGAAACAATTCAAGTGTTACTCAAAGGAGTTTAGGAAAATGGGAAAAGAAGACGGAGGAAGCAGGCGTGATAAAACCGGAGAGACTAAAGGAAAAGAGAAACGTTTGGAGAAAGAGGAGGAGGGTAAATACTGAGGAGACGTGGAGCAGGAAGGAGACGGCGTGTCAAGGATCCTAAAGTGAACACATGGAAACACGAGAGTGACTGACAACACACGGTCACCGCTGTCGCTTTCTTTATTCCGTTTCTTTCTCCGGGTGTTTCTGACTTTCCCTCTGTCGACTTTCTGTCTCCGTTCACACCTCGCAGGTTGACTTCACAGGCTGACGCCGCGGCCTCCGGTCCGCCCGGCTGGATGTGAGCAAGGCACGTATGTGTGGCGCTCTGTTAGCCACCCGCGGAGGGCGGCCATGTTGGCTTCAGAAACAAAACTTCCTGTTTCATTTATTCCCAGTCTTGAGGTCCTGAAGTTGATGCCAGCCGGTTGTGAGATTAAAAAAAAGTTCACAAGACAATCACTTATATGTAGAAGAAAAAAAATCTTTTTGATCTATTGACAAGTTTTGTCTGAAGTTTTCCTAGAAATTCAGCTATTATCAGTTATATAATATATATATGGATTCAGTGATTTAATTATTCATTTAAACCACTGTGTCCATCTTTTAGAGAGCAGATTCCACCGTACTCTATCCCTGTTAATGAACCATCCTGATCATGCTGCTGGTTGAAATCCAGAGTTTTGGCAGCCGCACTCCTTAATTCATGCATTCATACTTCAAATACTTCAGCGGGGGAGGAGGGAAAGGATTCTGTCCACTGCACCACTGGTTCTGTTAAAAACGGGATTTTACATGAACCTGCCCCTCATGCGAGTCTGCGATGTTCTTTACTTATGCAAAAATGGAGAGTTTGACTCCGGATTAATAAAAAGTGTGAGGCGAGCTTGAATCAGAGTGACGGACCGACTCGCCGCTGTGCCGCCGTGCCGTCCTTTAGTGAGCAGAGATGAGCTCTGTAACCAGATCCACACAAAAACTTGAGACTACCTCAATTATAGTATCAGGGGAATGTCCAGGGAACCCAAAAAAAGCACAGGGAAACAAGAACGACCGGTGACAAGAGGCGCGCCACGTTGGCAAGGAGACAAGACGATCTGACAAGGACAAACAGAGGGACCGGGGTTTAAATACACGGGGAGAGGGTGGACACCGGTGGAACTCGGAACGAAGGGAGCACACAGAGGGAGAAGCTCATTGGTTGATTGGAAACACGAGGTGAGACACACAGAGACCCGACATATAGAGTGTTGTCCTGGTTCGAGGTTAAAGACTTATTACTTCAACGTTCCCGTCACAAACACTTAACATTTAACCCCAAAAATAAAATTAAAAGAAAATCAAATCTGGCCAGAATCAGGAGTTGCTGCAGCTTCGATCCCTTAATTTCGTCGTGCACAACTTTAATTTAATACTCAAGTCCCTTTTTAGTAATTATCTTCTCCTTCACTAGTGATGGAAAAATCGTACTATTGCAGAAAGTACGAGATCCTCATTGATAGAAACCAAGTCGGTAGGCCCCGCCCACAAACGCAGTGTCCTCCTGGTGTCCGTCTCACTCTGACGTTGGACGTCTATCTCACTATTCCGATAAATAGAAGTTTCAGACGCCACGTCAGAGCGAACCTGACGTCTGTCTCACGCTGCAGCGTCCATGGAAAACAATATTTACCACTCAGCCCCGCTGCCACCTAGAGGACGTTACCAGCAAGCAGCTGCTGCAAAGTGTCGCATACATGAAATATTATACATATATCACCCCCAAAAAACTCATATTACCTTGATGGATTTAATACTGAACAAATCCTACTTATTTAATCAAATTAACTCTTAACTTGTGCATAAGCTATGAAACGTGGGACTTGGAGGGAGGTTACACGTCCTCGGAGAAAAAAAAACCCCTAAAACTTCACCCTGGAACCATTAGAATTAAATATCAATCATCGTGCCGCGGGTTTCCTCATCATTAACGAGCGGTCCGGGTCGCGTCGATGGATCCAGCGTCGACTCGGTCGCGGATGAACGAGCGGCTCCGGCGGAGACGACGGTAAAAAAAATAAATAAAAAATTGGCTCCACGCTGGGTCTCAGAATGGAGAGAAAGAAAAAGCTGAGTCAAGCTCAGAGGGGGTAAAGCAGTGATTAGATGGTTTCACGCCTTCCAATTCAAAGTTTGCACTTTCTTCTTTGCTCTCTCCCTCCCTCCCTCTTTCTCTCCCTCTCTCTCTTTTCTCTCCACATTGCGTAATAGAAAAAAGAGTCGGCGCGTTGCTGTGATTCAAGTGCAGCTGTGAAGGTTTTAACCTGAGGTCTTTTAAAAGTCATAATACGCCGTGTCCTGTTTGCTGGTTGGCCACTAAACGTTGGTACATCAGAATAAATCATCTATTCATGCCCGTGTTTGGTGAATTTGTCCGTACAAAGGTTCAGTCAGAACATTAGCGTTTCCATTCTCAGCACTTCTGCGGCGGTTCCAGTCCACTCCTCGTCCTTCGTCGGCGGTTCCTCAGTTAGCCATCTCCCTGCGATACATGTCTTAGCTGTAACACTACCTATTGTTGTGTCTGAATCATCCTCGCTGTTGTTTTTGCAGGCGGTCCTGATGCGATTGTGGCTCTGTCACCAGACCATGACACGCCCGAAGCTCTGATTGGCTCCGTGACACCAGGGCAGCGAATGGAAAATAGTCCATTTTCAAACTCGGTTTGTATGGTGAGTGATTCAAAGGTGTGGGACCCGCCTGCAAAGAAGACAAGATGTAAGCTTTGCTCGGAAGTGTGTTGCCCTGAAGGTCCTCTGCTGTCTTTCTGTCTCTCCTGTTTTCTCATTTATCTCCAGTAACTCTTTTTTTTTTTTTCCTTCCATCCCCCAGCTCTGCCTCTCCTGTCCAAAATGGTATCTCCCTCGCCCTCCTCTCATGCCTTGTCCTTTCGACCCTGATGAACGCCGTATGTTGTCACGTCCATATATGGGCAACACGATCTGGCAGCCGTCCGTGTAGCCAATTAGAAATGCCAGATGAGTTGGGAGTGTGTCCTTTGGAGACCGAGGTCACCGCGGTAACTATCGCCGTGGCAGACCTCATCAGGATGCGGAGCCCGGCCAATCATCTCCTCTCACCTTCATTAGGGATTCAGTTAATGTCCAACCGGCATCTGAATGCTCTTCAATTTGCACTGTCATACTCACGCTTGGGACTTTTTTTTTTTTTTTAAGCACTCGTACATAAACGCCATCCCTGATGCACTCGCGCTCGTATGCGCGGCCCGTTCCTCCTCCTCCTCTGCTTCCATCTAGCTATTCCCTTTGTCCCAGCTGATGAATGAGCTCCCCGGATGCTGGCCTGCATCTGCCCTCTTCATCGCCCTTCTCCCACCGTCTTCCTCCTCATTGGGCTGACCACACTTGTTAAGTGCGACACTGTAAAATATCCACGTTGGTTCAAATGTAGGACCACAACAAATATTCTCCATGTTCCATTTTGGAAGTTTGAACATTTTGAAAGGCGTTTTGAAGTCACGCTCTCTGTTTACCTCTGCAACCCCTACCTTCACCTGTTGGTCCTGAACTTTGGACCAGACGTGTTCAGTCGAGCGTTACATTCACTTTTTGGACGAGGTGTGAGTGCAGTTTTAATGAAACCTTCGCTTGAGTCCCAAAAACATAAAAGAAGAAAGAGGTGACCTTCATTAAATTGAGCTTAATGTTCCCTGTACTCTTTAGTTTGGACTGGAATATATTGGAATAATCTCATTATTTCAGGCGGAAAACAACAACGTCTGAGTGATTCTGTGTGAGACCGAGGAAGATCAAACTTCAATCTGTCACTTTATCATGATGTCCACTGATTTACATTCAGCTTCACATACGTGGTAAAGAAATGTGTTTACATGTTGTTTATAAAGTCGTAAGAAAGGAGAGTTTCTGACAAGAACATGTTGGAGAATTTATTAATAGTTTAGCTAAAGACTTTCTTTCTAACAAGAAGAAGAAGAAGAAGAAGAAGAAGAAGAAGAAGAAGAAGAAGAAGAAGAAGAAGAAGAAGAAGAAGAAGAAGAAGAAGAAGAAGAAGAAGAAGAAGAAGAAGAAGAAGAAGAAGAAGAAGAAGAAGAAGTTTAGCTAAAGTTGGCAAAACGTATTTGTCAAAGATCTATTTATTACCAACCTACTGCTTTATCTCAATAACTTATATTATTTTATTGTAATTTAATGATGTCAGGCTGTTAACCAGTAATTACTCATTAATTACCAATCGATTGGAAGAGTGGACATCGTTCAATCAGATGGTTGCAGGTTTGGTTCCTCGTCTCCCCCTGCCCACATATAGAAGTGTCCTTGAGCGAAACACCGAACCCCCAAACTTCTCCCAATGGTGGACTGAGTTTGCTGCTTTGACTGTGAAACCCCCCCGGAGAATCCGGACCGGGTGTCATGACACTCTGGAGGAAAACATCCTTGTTATTGTTCATCTACTGAGCATGTGCAGAACGACGAGGTGCAGCGGCCCCGGGCATGGAGCGGCGTTTTTAGAAAAGTTGCAGTTTATCCCGTTTCCATGGAGACGGAGTTTTGTTTTCAGTGGTTCTGAGCACCGTTGTCGTTGGTTATTGGTCAAATCCTCTTGGTTTGTGTCTCTTCGACCGTCTTTTGCTCTTTCTCTGAAAATAAAAACCGAGACTCGCGATGGAGCGAAGAGATTTTCCAGCCGACGAAGTGTCAGAAACTCTTTTATCCTCTCCGGGTTGTTTGAAATTCCACGGCGTTCTTCATCTTCCTCACCTCAATCACGTGGGTCCTCTTCCCTGCCTTCCACCGCTCTTGCGCTCTGGAGGCGAACGTGTGTATTTATACGCGAATGTGTCACAGCATCTTAATAAATGCGCACTTCTTTATTTAGCGTGATTTCCAAGTGTGCGTTTGTTTGCAGCTCTGACTCCAGTCCTCTCCTGAGCTCACAGCATGCCCACCGTGGATCACTACTCATTAAGCCGGCAATCTTCCGAGCCGCATGCTTTATAAAGCTCTCACCGATGAAACTCAAAAGAACACAAGAATCCAGCGGCAACCTTTCATTTTCCCAGAGTAAACATCTCAGACACTGAGAAAAATAACTGGTTGATATTCATCCTGGCACCCATTTGTGTTATTCACAGTGCATTATTAATAGGTGTCTCAGGATCCTGAAATCTTTTCAATATGTAGGCGGGAATATTAGCTGCAAGAGAAGAAGCCTCTTTTTGAAGATGCGGCGCACATTTTGTTGGCCAGAAAGTGAGCACATTGTGTTATTGCAGAGAATTTTTTTTGGGGGGGGGGGGGGGGGGGGGGACATGAACTTTGAAAGAGCAATGAAGCAATAATGATATTTCTTTCACACTTTTTCGCTTCTTAACTCGTGTTGATGTGTGTGTCCAACCGATGAAATACAGAGAAACACATGAAGGAAACATGCAAACCTCCAAAACATCGACCATCAGAGACTTTCAGTACATTTTCACACAAAACATTTCCATTGGTATTTATTCCACTTTTTTCAAATCAAGGTCACCCATTCCGACGTCGGCCATTAGGAAATGTATTATATTGTACGGTACCGTATCTTTTATCTTTAAAACATTTTAAGCTTTCAACCATAGGATTCTTATTCTCAATTTAAAGATTTAAAGACATGCTTGGGGAGAGGA
This sequence comes from Lipophrys pholis, assembly GCF_963383615.2. NCBI lineage: Eukaryota > Metazoa > Chordata > Actinopteri > Blenniiformes > Blenniidae > Lipophrys > Lipophrys pholis. Next base: position 26,422,712 of record NC_137642.1, read on the forward strand.
TGGGGTGTATGATAAGTGAATTGTCGGGGTGGAGTGGAGCAGCTGTTTGATTCCTCCCATGGCCTCCAGCAAATCTCATTGTATTAACGTTTTGTAAACATTTCGTCTCCCGTGCTATTTTTGATATTCCGGCTCTGTCTCCGGTCTCAGGCTCCTTGACTTCTCCTCTTCATGTCTGATTGCTGCTGATGTGTTTCACCTGAGTGTGTGATTGTCTTCACCTGGTGGCCTTTGGTTCATAACCTGTGTGTTCTGGTGTTTGGTCCGTCTGTGTTTCTGTGATCTGGTTGGGTTTATTTCCACCGTCTCAGCATCAAGGAAACAGTCCATCTGCTCTGTTGTGTCAGCAGATTGAACTTGATGTTCGCGGCGATCCTGGCCATATTAAAAAAATAAATAAATAAATAAATTAGATTTCAGGACTTGTCCGAGGAGGTCCTGCACTATGGGGGGATTATTTTAGCAAAGCTATTTGTCATTGCGTATGGAGAGTTGTCTGTCTGTATCAATCCGTCTGTCTGTAATTAGATATTTAAACGTGTGCTCATCTGTATTAGAATCTGTTCATGGAATAAGATTTGTCAATGCGTATAAAGATATTTGTAATTGAAAAGTCTGTTTTCAGCTTCAGATCCTGAAAATACAGACAACAAAGACACGCGGTTTGCGGCCCCATCAGCTTGGAACGAAAATCCTGAACCTGAAAAACCTGGTGTCACTGGACTCTTTTAAAAAGTTTCTTAGTGATTCAGAGGCAGACACATCTGTCTGCAGATGTTTTGAATCATGGACTTAATTTTAATTTGTAGACGTTTTTTGTTGTTGAAACCTTCATGTACTGCTGCCTGTTTTGCCCAGGACACTCTTGGAAAAGATTTTTAATCTCAATAAGGTTTTTCTGGTAAAATAAATGTTAAATAAAATAAATGAATAAAAACACAAGTTAACAGCTGAATGACGTGGGTGGCTAAACTAATAAGCTAACGGCTGCTGGTGGCTAAGCTAAAACACTAACAATTGACTAACGCCAGTGGCTAAGCTAACAGCTGACTAACGCCAAGCTAACAGCCGTGAACTAGCTTGCCGAGTTTTCAACAATTCGTTCAAACTCAAACATCAATGGGAAGAGATCTGAACGGTGGAAAAGAGATTAATATGCACAGGACTGGTGCTCACTTTAAAACCAGCAGACACAGGAGACGTGGGATTCCAAGCTGAAAAACAAATGCAACAGTCCTGCCCTCCCTATTTTTCAGCAAACTGGTCGAGGACCTGGGAGAGAGCGCTACCAAGGATTTTATATTCTTTTTATTTGTTTTGGTGTCCGGTCCAGAATCCGCCCTGTTAAGTGTGTGAGATAGGAAAACGGTGTATTGAATTGGAAGTCATGAGCTCGATCCCTTGATGAGCTGTTACCTTCTCAGACTTCACAGGATCACAGTGTCTCTGGGTAAATGATATCCAGCGGAGCTCTCAGCGCCACCAGCAGCACTGTCGCTCCATGCAGGTTAATAAAAGAAACAAACGATTCGCATTACTTCATTTTCGTCTGACAAAGCCTGCACACTACCCTGTTTTCATTTTCTAGTCCCAACTAGTGGTGGGTGTCTCGCATCAGGTTCACACTTTATGTCCCGAGTGGATGCGTCACTAGAATCAACTTATCAAGTGTGACTCTTCAGACTCACACAACATTGTTCCTGTGAGTTGCCTCTCTGATAAACAGTTTACAATATTTTAGTTTCTCCTCTGAGATTAAATCCACCAGATAAAAATAAAAACAAACAAACACTCCCTGCCTCGCGCAATCAAACTGTCCCTTTGTACCAAGAGCAATTCAAAAAGAATTCCCAATGAATGCCGCTCTGTGGGGCACCACAACAAGAACCCACTGTAGATCCTGTCTGCCAACATTTTCAGTCAAGGTCTCATTTGTTGTTTGGTAATCACGCTAACGTGTCAAAGTTAATGTGATAAAGATTAATTATTGTTCAGGCACTACGGGAGCGGTCTATGTTTGGCTGACATCCCGGCTACACTTTTTTCAAAGTTTGTGTTTTTTTTTTCCTCCTGATCGTGTTCTTACTTAAAGTTCAGGCAGCGTCTCCTCGCGCTTTCCTGTGTTTTCCTATAATCTCTCGTGGCATCTTCATTTTCCGACCCCGCTGGTGAGCCACTGATGACTTCCTGTCAACTCAAATTGGTTGCCGAGAAGAGCTGACGACTAAAATAGACATACGTTATCCTTCCTCCCTCCTTAGCCTCTTAATTAGTCCTCGGTGTCCACTTTTGTGTCTCTGTCTGTCTCCTTGTTTCGGGTCCTCCCCACAGATATCTCCTATCTAGTAATAGGTTCCAGTGGAGCTGACCTCCTGCTGTGGAATTGATATGATACACAAAATGAGCAAAGGAAAAGAAGGCGCTGCTCCGTAGCCGAATCTGCCTTCTGTTTGCTTTCAAGCTTTTCTGATTTCTTTATTGTGTTTTCAGTTTGTTTTTCTATACTTCTTGCTTGATATTTCTCTGGACATGGTTTCTTCGTTACCTTAAATATCTCGATCTGTTCGGCTCTCCATCTTTCACACCACGAGCGTCTGGCAGTTGCTTTTTGTCTGGTCACCTCGGGAGGCGTCGCTCAGTGTGCATCGTTGTACTTGTATTTCCAGACAGGATGTCAGGCAGGGACGCTACACCGAGGATACTTCCTAACAGTCCATCCTATCTCCTTTCCTGTCCGCTTCTCCTTAACCCCCTGGATGATGTCACTGGGTTTCGGGAAAGGTGTTAGGAGACTTCCTAAAGGAGTTAGGAAAGGCCTCCTTTGGTAAAGGAAGCATCAGTGGTTCCTAGACTAAAGGAGGTTCTAAAGGAAGCATCAGTGTTTCCTAGGCTAAAGGAGGTGCTATAGGAAGCATTGAGCCTCCTTCCCTTAGCTTAATGAGAATTCCAACGCTCCATATCATGGCCGCCACTTAAGCACTTCCGGGGTTTAAGGAAAAGTGGATAGGAAAGGAGATAGGAGGGACTATTAGGACGCACCCCATGACACTCAGGAAGCCTCCATGTTTGTTATTGCCCATTTACTTGCACGCGAGCTGAACTCTATAGCACAGCGCAGGGGCACAGGACCAGCAGCAGTGCTTCAGCCGTCCACTCGGGATGGCGCTTAAGCGTTTTCAAAATGTTGTGTTTTCAGTGGCTCCAAGACATGTTGTGTGAACGAACACACCAAAAACTCAAATATTTAGTGTTTTTACTTGAAATCATTGAGGTGTACACAGCGTCTGAGGTAGGAAATCAAAGCAAAGCAGATGGATCAAACAGAGTCTTAAAACAAACAAACAAACAGTAAATGACTGTTTGGAGAAGTGACACCGTTTAGTATCTCTTCTTTAATCATGTGAAAACACTACAGGAAATGATGAACAAGCGCTCGTTCTGACTTGAGGTGTTTAGTATTTGGATTCAAACTCAGTGTTCCTCCTGCGTTGTTTTGATTTCTGCTTCAGATCTTTGGCAGGTATTGTGAGTGAAACAGACTTCTAAATATGGCATTTAGTTTTTTGGGTGAATTTGCTTCTCCATAAGCACAAATCACATATTCTATTTATGTTCCCTGATTTCCTAGCGCATCAAATTTAATGCCTTAGCAGAGAACCGATGGAGAAAGGCGGCTTTAAACCCACAGAATCACTCAATTTCATCTCAACTCCACAAACTGTTGGGATCAAATGGAGGAACTACATTTGACTTTTACTTTCAGGAAGTAGTCAGTGGCAGATGACGTGTCACACAAAACATGAAGGATTGATTATCAAGCTTTCTGAAGATCTTCTCAATAGATTCAGGTGTGTTGAAGCAGGGCGACGTCTTAGGCCCTGTTTAAGTCAAAACCTAAAACTATAAACAATAAGAATGTTTTCCTCTGTGGTGTCATGACTCCCAGTCTATATTCTCCTGGGATACTTTTATTTTGACAGTCACTGTAATAACAATCCAACTTGGTGGTCTGTCCACTTCGAATGTCCCTGTCCTCGCAGCATGTGTGTGGTTTCATTACAGGAACAACCAACAGCACCCACTAGTGGCCCAACATGCTCACTACATCGATTTCAGTGTTTCTGCCGTTGCCATAGAATTCAATTCAACAGACATAAATGGGTTTGTTGCCGAGGGATGGGGGCAGTACCAACCAAACTGTGGCAACACAAAAGTAAAACGTCTGTTCGCTCCGTCGTTCCTGATTCTTCACACCAGAACCAAAAAGATCTCTAGGAATTCGATTATTGCAGATGTAATGAAATTTAACGTCCATCCCCTCGGTGCAGTGGGCAGCGCCTGGGGAGGAATCAGGGGTCAAGGGTCAGATCGCTAACCAGGGAGGATTCGAACCTGCGCATCTCCAGCACAAGCTCGCTTCGGTAATGTCTCGGCCACCGCCGCCCCTTTATCAGACTGCAAAATCCTGAGGACTTACTCCGACAAGCCAGACTCTGAATTCAATACGGACTCGTTCAATTAGTGCAGCAATCAGTATCTTCTGTGTCTGTGCTGGCATGTTCGCAGCTGTGTGTGTGTGTGTGTGTGTGTGTGTGTGTGTGTGTGTGTGTGTGTGTGTGTGTGTGTGTGTGTGTGTGTGTGTGTGTGTGTGTCACTGAAACTAACAGAAGCCGCCGACGTCGAGCATCAGCAGGTTTTGTGCATACATATGAGACTGGTGGATAAACACAAACACACACTGCTGAAGAGAACTGTGCTTTGTGATCAATATTTAGTGTTTCTGCAATTTACATGAAATCCATCACATTAATTCTGTTATGATGCAAATGGAGGCAGGATGGGTGGTGGGTGGGTGGTGGTGGTGGTGGGGATTTACTCACTGAGCGCTCTGTAGCACATTCTTCTAGAACAGCATTAAACTCTATTCAGATTATTCATTTAGTTAGTCTTCTATTATGATCATGACATACAATCGTCTGTGCTCTTTTAAGCCGAGATAACTGATGTCCTGAGAGCCGCTCAGATAATTAGAGGAGCCCCTTTCGTTTACAATCAGCAGCTTCTTGTTGTAAATGGATTCCTGCTGCGACTTGTCTGAACAGAAAGACGCTTTGTTCACCTCGTGGATGTTTGTTGGACCGGGTTTGGATCTCAGCGCCGTTCTTCTTCGTCACCAAGTCAGAAAGAGGGAAACGTTTGTGTGTATACGCTTTAACACCAACGTGTCACATGCAGAGGTGGAAAGAGAACTAAAATATTCTGGTCAAGTGAAAGTAAAAAGTATCTCATCCAAAATGTACTCAGAGTAAAAGTTACTCAGGTACTTTTTTGAACAGCGGGACAATGGTCTCTCCTTCAGTCCCCTTCACAGTTCACTTTTAAAACCAACATTAAGACTTTTATTCCCCGACTTTTAACCATGTTTGAGACCCTCTGCCTGTTTCTAGTGTTGCCAATTTTATTGTTTTCTCATGTTTTCCACTGTATTTTTGTTTTTACTCTTTATTATTATCATTATTAGTCTATTTAGGAAAAGCACTTCGGCTTCAGCGGTAGTTGTTCTAAATCATACAATAAAGTTGAGTTGAGTCTCCTGAGTAGGAAGATAATGGGATTTACCGTAATGCCCAGACTAGAAGCCGCCACTTTTTTCACCCGCTTTGAACCCTGCAGCTTAAACAATGACGCAGCTAATTTATGGATTTTTACGGGTTAACGAGCTCCACACAGTCAGTACATGGGTGATGCGTTGAGGCGCATCACGTAACTACAACCTTTTTTAAAAAAAAATTTCCATCTTTTTTCTTTTTAAATTTTGTGGGTGTGGCTTATATTCCGGTGCGCTCAATAGTCCGGAAAATTACCGTAAATCTGGAAGTAGTTGTTCTGAATGAACTTTATAAATTAAATTGCAATGGCAGTGAAATCTACAATTTCAGATAGTTGACAGTCACAAGTGCTTTGAGTTTCCCGAAAAGACCCAAAGAAGACCAGCCTCTACTTTCAGGTACCATCAACGTGTTTTTAAGACTAAACTTCAGCATTATGTGATATGAAACTTCGCTCTACTTGTCAAATGATAGTAGCAATCGCAGAGTTGATTGCAAGGACTAAACTGTTGTGTTGCATGTTTAATCTCATCCTGTCATTGTGTTTCTATTAGGGTATGTCAAAATAAAAGCCTCTGGCATTAACTGCTGGCATAACAGGAAGTGTGTATTCTCAGGCGACGGTCTTCCATGTAGAGAGCAGAGTTCTCTTAAACCATCAAGCTATTCATTAAATTTGTACTCAGTAACGGATACAATTGCAAAAGTGGCGCAGTGCACTACTTTTATAAAAACACACTCAAGTAAAAGTAGTTTCAAAACAATTTAAAAAAGTACAGTTACACCAAAAAAAAAAATACTTAATAACAGCACGGATATTTCATCCTCTGCGTTTTCAAAAATAACGTCCGATCGTTTTCCAAAAACATTTCATGAACACAAACTTGATTATGAACTTCAAGCCGAACCTCTAGGTGGCAGTGTAGCGCGAAGCAGAAAGCCACGCGGGCCAATCAGAATCCTGGAACCATTGGAACAACCGAGATGGAGCGTTTTCTAAAAGTTCCACCCCCAAAAAGTTGCGTTCTCAGTGACTCCGAGCACCGTTGTCATGGAAACGAACATTTTGCGGTTTTACTTTGCGGGCAAACGGGACCCGGCACAACGGTGGAGGTAAAACAGGAAGCTGATATCTATTCACTTGGTAGCGCCGCGTGTGCAAAGTTCTCAAATAGAATGAGGGTGATTATGGACACGAGACAGGAAGTACTGTGTGTACTAACCGGTGTGTAAGTCTGTACAACTCCAACGCCATTAGTCAGCAACTGTTTGCGTGTCTGCGTTGTGTCTCCTGTGTATCCGTGGCAGGGCGTGTGCGTAATGCGCGTTCCATATAGTGCATTCTTTCATTATGTGTAGAATGGAGACGCTATTAGGCGGGAAACAGCTCCCGCAAGACCCTTTCTAATCAACCCACCCAATCATTGTTGTGGAAATAATTATAAAAGAGAGAGCGAGCGAGCGAGAGAGAGCGAGAGAGAGAGAGAGGACAAACAAGAAAATAAAGCGAAGAGATGAGGGGAAAAGGCTGATAATTATCCAGCTTTTCTCCACAGATGTCGCCTATAGAGTCAATATGATGGGATGAGAAGTGCACACAACACAAAGACATGAAAACACATCATCCTGCGGAGGATGTTTTACCCATTTGAGAATATGTAAATGAGCGTTTTTTTTACCCCTTGTGTCATGTTCAGCTTCGCCGTTTTACACACACGTGATGCGGTTGTGTATCCACGGGTGAGCTACTGAAGAGTGTGTGTGTGGGGGGTGTGTGTGTGTGTGTGTGTGTGTGTGTGTGTGTGTGTGTGTGTGCGTGAGGAGTGACGTCAGTGTGTAACTGAAAAGTGGGACACAACGCAGCTGCGTCCATGTTGGTGGTCGTACATGTAATATCTGCACGTGTGCAGGAGCAAGGTCCGTCTGAAGGTCGCTTGTGTGTGAAGCGACAGAAGACCCGGTGTGTTCAAGTCTGAGGCTATGGCGCTCAGCCCAAACCCGAGCCGCCACCACCACCACCACCACCACCACCACCACCACCCCCGTTTCCATGGTGACGGAGTCGCAGCATTTTAGAAAAGTTGTGTTTTAAGTGACCCCGAGCACCGTTGCCGTGCAAATCAAGCCCGAAACGCAATGAAGGTTTCGTGTTTTCGCCGGAAAATGTTGTGTGAACAATTAATGTGAGACCAGAAACCCCCCATGGTGTACCGTCGCACCGCCGTACCGTCGTACCGTCGCACCGCCGTACCGTCGCACCGTCGCACCGTCGTACAGTTGGAGGAAACTGTGAGACTTAAACTTCTTCTGCATTTTGTTTTGTTAAATTATGACTCGTTTGTACTTTTTCTTTTCAAGCAGCACATCACAGGAATCATTGAAATTGTGTGTGTGTGTGTGTGTGTGTGTGTGTGTGTGTGTGTGTGTGTGTGTGTCTGTGTGTTCGCAGGCAGAGCCGCACACATCCACCTTCCAGTGGAGGCGGCACACCCACACACTTTGTGTCAGGAAAATGATGGCCTGAGGCTAACACTGTCACAGTCACCTTCACACACACACACACACACACACACACACACACACACACACACACACACACACACACACACACACACACACACACACACACACACACACACACACACACACACACACACACACACACACAATTTGTACAGAAGTTTTATTTCAATTATGTGCCTAGTACACTGTATTAGCATTATCTGCGCTAATTCATCTGTTAAATTACATCAATCAGTGAGAGGAAGATGCTCTACAATCTGGATGTTAGAAGAGGAAGATGCTCTATAATCTGGATGTTAGAGGAGGATGGTGCTCTACAATCTGGATGTTAGAGGAGGAAGATGCTCTATAATCTGGATGTTAGAAGATGAAGATGCACTATAATCTGGATGTTAGTAAGGGAAGATGCTCTATAATCTGGATGTTAGAGAAGGAAGATGCTCTATAATCTGAATGTTAGAAGAGGAAGATGCTCTATAATCTGGATGTTAGAAGGGGGATGTGCTCTATAATCTGCATGTTAGTAAGGGAGGATGCTCTATAATCTGGATGTTAGAGAAGGACGATAATCTATAATCCGGATGTTAGAAGAGGAAGATGCTCTATAATCCGGATGTTAGAAGAGGAAGATGCTCTATAATCTGCATGTTAGAGGGGGAATGCTCTATAATCTGGATGTTAGGGGGGGGATATGCTCCATAATCTGGATGTTAGATGAGGAACTGCTCTATAATCTGGATGTTAGAGGAGGAAGATGCTCTATAATCTGGACGTCAGATGTTTGGATGGAGACAGAATGTCTAGGTTTTATATTACAGCTCTAAAAGAATTCTTCCATCAGGACAGCAAGAGAAACGCGGCAGTCTGGAGGTTTTGTGGATCTCCGGTGGTCCTGGAGGACCTCGGCCCTGCGGGACTCCAAAGCCTCCCTGCTCCTCCAACACTCCTCCGTCTACTAACTGTGGAATCATCCGGCTGTGCAGGAGGGCCGACAACCGGCGCCTCATTACAATCAGCTGTGTGATGAACATGACGCCAGGCGGGGCGTCGAATCCTCTGAGCCGCAGATTATAAACGACAAACAGGCGAAGGTAATAACACTAAATTCTTGACGTTTCCAAGCTTGTGTGCTGAACACACCGAGAACGACTGGAAACTGTTGGCTGACTTCCAAACTGTCGGGTGAGGTTACAGAGCCTCAATAACCGTGATGGGAAGAATGTACATCGCCGTAATCTCGCTGTAATCCCACTGAGGCAACGTTTTCCAAGTGGAAACAGAAAACATCCGTTGTGTTTTGTGTGCCTGTTTGTGCAACATTGATGCTCTGAGCCACCGAAAGAGCAACTTTTAGAGGACGGATCGCAATGCGGAACTTTTGAAAACGCTCGTCGTCCGTCGCCGTGTGAACGAGGGGAAAACGAGACTTTCCTGGTCAAATACATCATTTTCAGTGTTTCCGTCGTTGCCATGTATAAACTGACATCTTTCGAAATCATTGGTCGTATAAAAGATCTCTTTTTAAATGTGTTGGCAAGTTTACGTCAAAACCACTGCACAGATTTTAAACGAATTTCCACCACAGAGAGATATTAGGCCACGGGCGATTCCTTTTACATTCCGCAGGTGATTCCGGATCCGGATTTCAATTTCCAGGTTTTTTTAAGTGTTACGTCAAAACTACGTGGCAGGACGTCAGAAATCTCTGATTGCTCTTGTTTTTCGGGATCGCTGGCGTGTCCAACCGGATCTTTTCTGAAACTACAACCACAGACGGAATCGTCGGCCCGATGCCACTGGACCAAAACCGAATCCTGGTCTGAGCCCTCGGTCTCTCTGGCTCCCGCCGCCGAGGCGTATATATTTTCAGGTGCGTTTGAAGCGAACCGAGCCGTACGTACGTCAGCTACCAGCACACAAACAGGCTGAATTTTCCCATTTCCTCTCTTTTTGTTCCGTCCCTCTCCGCACATTTCATTTTCGGCTCCCTCTCAAGTCGGCGTGCTCAATATGCAGTCAAACGGCCGGAATGCTTTCTTTGTGATAACCCGGAGGCACATTTCTCCGTATAAACAATATCCCACAGTTTCACATATAGTATATTTATCTTGTGGGAAAAAAAAAAAAAAAAAAAAAAAAAAAAAGAAGTGCTTGTCTGCAGAAGCTCGGGGTATTTTATTTTTATTTTATTTTTTTTGGGAGTGATTGAAGGAGAAGTTAGTTAAGTTTTATGGCTCCTGTTTTCATGAGTCACAGTTTCAGTGTGGTACTGTGGGACCGTGGAGAGCCAGGTGGGGTTTTAAACCTTCAGATTAGGTCCCAATTCAATTACTGAAATTGACAGTGGGCTGTGTTTGCAGTACCGAGGCAGCGGATTCAACTTTTCACGTTTTGTACCGACTTCAACCGGTTACAGCGAAGAAACTTCAACCCACTACGAGGCGTTTTTTTTTTATACTGTGAGTTTTGCACAAACATGAGCCTGAACAGTAATTGTTAGCACTCTGGTTTAAATCCCAGCTTTTTGCATGTTTCCTGTGTGTACATATATTCTTAACGGGTTCTGACCCACGATCAAAGGTCATGCATGTTAACCTGGGTTAACTTTTAAAATGGTTTTCGGTGTGAGTGGATGAATGAGTGATGTTCTGCTTCTCCTGTGTACACAGTAATGTTTCCAGTGATTGTTTTTGTATTTTCATTATCTTCGCCAATGAAAGTTGGACTTCGTCGGTCGAGAAGGTTGTTTTCGTTTGCGTGTATTTTATGTATTTTACCAACCTTTCGCAAAAACTATTCACCCAAATTGCATGAAATCTCCAGGGATGATTTGTCATCATCCAAGGACTGACCGATTAGATTTTGGGACGTTATCGGCGAACCATTACAAAATAAAATTACCCAAAACTGCAAAAAAAAAAAAATCCCATACAAGGAAACCAGCGTCTGTTGCCATGGCGACGCTCCATGCTTAGTGTTTTACACAGTGATGTCGCGTTGTCGTAAAGTTGCGTTGTTGCGTAAACGGACCTCAAAACACGCCGAAAAGTTTTCCGATTGTACTTGAAAACGTTGTTCAAGTAAAGAGGGCCTGAGTCATGTGGAAGTTTAGAAAACTGGCCAGGATGTAAAAAGAACTTCTTCTGCACATCGTTTCGATGGAACAGTCTCCACCTCCATCACATTCACACCTTCACCCTCACGATCACACAGGAATCGTCACGGCTGCTATGCAAAAAAAAAAAAAAAAAAACCAGCACCACCTCGTGGCCTGGCAGGCTAACTACATCGTTTTCAGTGCTTCTGATGTTTTCATAACGTTGCCATGGAAACGTGAATTTTTCTAAAACAAAAAAAACAAACAAACACAAAAACGATGCGTCTTCACTTGAAACGTCTAATTTTAGTGATTGTGGCTTTATAACTTTGACTTGAATCCCCGCCCCCCCCTCACACACACCTGACCTCCAGAACTTTCCGACTGTGTTAACCTTGCCGAAGCTCTCTGGCGCCCCCTAGAGAATCCGTTTGCGAAACCTCCTGCGACCTGCTTGGGCCTGATCTGACATTACACCCCAGAGGTCTGGCGCGCTCCCAGCTCCATTTAATGCTTTCATTCCAAAATGTCAGAAACAAACTGCGAAATTTTCTGCGGGCTCCTGATAACATGTAAGTCAATTAAAAAGCCCATCATGTCGGCGGCTCGCTCGCGCTCGCAGGAGGGGAACAGCTGAGCGGCGCTCGGTAAACAAAAGGTCACCAGCTTGCGCGCATTAACAGTCATGTATCCTGCCTCTGATTAAAAAGGGCAGGAATCAGCGCCGAGTGCAGTGTCAGCCAAATTTGTCCACTATTGAATTATGTAGATTCGAATTACCTGTCAGCGGACGAGCAGAACAAGTAAATATTTACTCTGCGACGGCTGGTTTAGTGTGACGGATTTGTTCGAAAAAAAAAAAAAAGCTGCGACTCGATCGCTGAAACTGTATCAACACACAATCAGTGCTGTCACAGTAATTTTACAACCTGCGTGCCGTTCTTTATGGAGAGAGTGGACACACACACACACGCACACACACACACACACACACACTTTGAACACACACACACACACTGAGCACAGGGCTGTTTCACCTGTTATCGACGGGAGTAAAAATAAATCATGTTGACGAGGCTTTTTTCTCTCTACAGGTGACGGCTACAGCCTGAGGGAGGGAGTACACACACACACACACACACACACACACACACACACACACACACACACACACACACACACACACACACACACACTCCCATCACCCATTGTGTTATTTCTCTCTTCCTTCTCCTGCTTAACCTCTCCAGGCACAATTTCTCATAACTTCACAGTCCGTCCATCCATCCATCCATCCATCCATCCATCCATCCATCCATCCATCCATCCATCCATCCATCCATCTAATCCATCCATCCATCCATCCATCCATCCATCCATCCATCCATCCATCCATCTAATCCATCCATCCATCCATCCATCCATGGCAACGGCTGAAAACGATGTAGTCAGCACGCCCGGTCACGAGTTGGCGCTGTTGCTTGATTTTGTAATGACACTCGTTGTGGGGGTCCGTTCACACGGCAACATCATTCGGAGTCACTGAGAACGCAACTTTTTGAAAACGCTCCGATTTTGTCTCCATGGAAACAAGGGTCAATACAACAGTCTCAGAATACAGGAAGAAAAAGTTACACAAAACTAAAAACTCTTCAATTATGTCCAGATCATCTACTTAGTCACATGCAAGGGTGCTTTTATTTTGGTAACTTTCTGTAACGACAGTCCTACTCCAAATTGTGGCAACAATCTAATGATAATTTTATCCCATTGAACGAGTCCTGAAGCCATATTGTTCGAGATCCAAGTGAGTTTGGTCAGATTCTATTCTATAGATATCTATGTATAGATTTCATTACCTATACAGCCTGTCAGCAGTAAAACGGGATTTATTTTTATTGCCTTTAAAACTTCTCTAAGGTTCAGAAAGGTGTTCTCCAAGGCGATAATTAATTTGTCTCTACGATTAAAACGAGAATAGAAATGGAAAAAAAAAATTAAATCTAGTTTTTGTATATGTTTACATGCTGATGTAAAAGCAACATGGCCTCCCCTTCTCTCTGGCGTCGACTACTGCGACCGCCGCCAGTTTCCCGTGGCGAGGTCACGTCTCCACGACTGCCTCCTGAGCTTCTACTCCTTCTCTCTCTTTCTCTTCCATCATCCATCCTTCCATCATCCATCCTTCCATCCATCCATCCAGCTTGTTCCCAGCTGAATTTCCTCTGTGACCTTGCCACAGTGAACAACCTGTCAGCTTTACACTGACCTCTCTCTCTCTCTCTCTCTCTCTCTCTCTCTCCCTCTCTCCCTCTCTCACACACACACACACACACACACACACACACACACACACACACACACACACACACACACACACACACACACACACACACACACACACACACACACACACACACACACACAGGGACAGTTTACATTGACACACACTGACAGAGAAAGTACTGACCACACACAAGCATGTGCGTCGGCAAGCGTGACCTTTTAGGTACACTTGTTCTCGGTGACATGCATCACTCTCCTGCTCACACACACACACACACACACACACACACACACACACACACACACACACACACACACACACACACACACACACACACACACGCACACACACACAAACACACAGGCCTGATCTTTCATCCCGCAGGAATAAGGTGTCCTCTCCCAGTCATCTGTTAGTTTGTCTATTTTTGTTGTCATATTTTCCCGATACGTCTCAAAACTACAGGTCTGATTTTTTTTATTTTTTTTTGCTTTACTTTCCTTAACCGGTGTGAGATATTTAAGCAAAAGACAAGTATACTTATTATAAATCCACACAGATGTGGATAATCTTTAGGAGATGTACTTGCAGACTGTTTTTTTTTAATCCGAAATATTGACTGTTTTACACGACAGTGGTGCTGGGAGACACTGACAACACAAACATCAGAAAACGCTCCGTCTCCATAGAAACGGGGGTGAAACGCAAACGTCATGCGCGCCACGGCCGTAGTAAATAGTTCTTCTGCACCTGCTCAGGAGATGAACCATGACAACAACGGTGACCTCGCATGGTGGTGTGTGTGGTTTCATTACAAAAACAACCAACAGCACCCACTAGTGGCCCTACATGCTCACCACATTGTTTTCAGTGTCTCTGCTGTTTTCCGTGTTTTTTTCTTTTTTAAATGAAAATGCCAGTCTGATTAACAGAAATCCTTTCAATTAAAAATACAAATACATTTGAAAACACGTGTCCATAAAGATTTTAGTGTGGATCAGAAGAATAACAAACATAAAAAGTCTTGGTTTTTTTAACATCTATTTAAGATAAAATATAATTGTTGTATGTGAGTTGTCTGGATTAAAAAAATGTATTTGTAAAGACATGCATTTAAATGTAAATCCGAATATGAATTTGTCTTAATCTACCCAGATTAAGACAGATATAGTATGTGTGTGTGTGTGTGTGTGTGTGTGTGTGTGTGTGTGCGTGTGTGTGTGTGTGTGTGTGTGTGTGTGCGTGTGTGCGTGTGTGTGATCTCTTTGTCCTTTGCGTAAAGACAGCTTTAATTATATTTGCAACATGTAGTGATTTGACCTTTTCGACGGGGCTATTGTCCACATTTACTGGACCAATTAACCTTTATCATTAATTGTTTGGGCAAATAAATGTCTGACAAACTCGTCAATATGTGATGTTGGTTTTTAATTCAAGCGAGGAATCTTTAGTCTCCCAACAGCTTTTCATTCCTCCATTGTGTTTGAAATATTTGCTTCATGTCTTGAAGGTCGCCTTGTAATTTTAGAAGTGATGATTCACTGTGAGGCTGCAGCGGTGGCATGGTGGAGTAGTGGACCGCAATGGAGCTGCACGGCGAAAAGGTTCAACTCTAGACTCTTTCTAGGTTCTTTCTTAGTGAAGTTTGCATGTTTAAGGATTTCCGTGTGTCTCTAAATTGCCCGTCGTTGTGATTGTGAGCTGTTGTCACCTTTGATTGGCTCCAGCTCCCATATTTAACCCTAAATTAAGTGAAGAGGATACATAACATGGAAGGGTGGCGTACGGTTTGCTTGAGACGACGATTTAAAACAGAGTGGACTAAATAGTGCAACAATAAGCTTTAAATTCAGACTTCAAAGCTTTTCTTCGTTGTAACACAGAGCATACGTGATAAAAATGTACAATATTTTCACCAAACAAAATGAAAAGATACCACTGAAAATGACTCCAATCTCACCGTGAAGCCTATTGTTTTGAAACCTTCTGCAGCAAAATACAGTGAAATATCCAGAAAACTTCTGTTTGTGTTTTAATAACTGAGTCTCAGTGTTGTGTTGCGTTTTCTTTGGACTTCTCACCATTTCCTTGATGGTTTGGCCGGAATGGAGCCTCTTGCAGGCCAGTTTTTGCTCGCGGGCCTTTTGTTTGACGCACCTGCTTCAATCTAACACGTATGAAATCGTATCTCGACATGACCTCCACCACGAGCCACACGACGGCCAGAGCTGTTAACAAAGCCCAAAATCAGCATCGCTGCTCAACGAGGTGTGACAATGAGGCAACCTGTATGAAGTCTTGCAGCGTACCCAGCAACCCAGCCGGAGACATCAGTCGTCTCACCTGGGGCGATGCCTTTCAACTCCCTCAGAGGTGAATTCTTACATAATCCTCCTTCCAGCGGAAGCCAGCGGTCCTCATTACGGTCACAGGGAAGGGAGAGAAACTGGATCACGGGTTAATCAGCCGCCGTTGTCTCTCTACGGCGCTCTACATGCTTGACGCCGCGGCCTTGTAGAAGGAAATCATAGACACAACTGTTGGTCTGATTGTTCCACATCGACCGTTGTGGTCGAAGACCGCACTTAACAAGACAGCCACGTAATGCACTGCTGTTTTCTTGTGGAAAGTGATTCTTGCTTACCTTGAGAAATGCTTCGCCATGCTAACCTGAGGATTAATGCTCCAGACTGTAAGTTCTTATCACTTGCAATACCGCGGTATCTGACTTTGTTTAAATAGCTTTCTGATGGCTTTCCAGGGAGTTTACCTTTGTGCATTTATTTCCCACTCAGAATAAAGTGCAATAACTTCGCAACCTGCGGTCTTGGATATTTCATCATGTGCATCATTTGGTACGTTTTCAGGCAGCTTCAGCAAACCGAGTAATGCCACAGATGACCCGTGGGGGCAGTGTTGTGCAATATAGCTCACGTGCAAAAAAGTCAGATGTCTTTGAAGAGAGACTGTGCAAACAAGTACGTGAACACAAGCATGTCTCTGTTGTTACCCCACCTGGACATCAGCACAAAGAAACTATAAAACACGTAGTCGGACGTTTGATCTTCAGTATTACAGTGCCAAAAAACTGCACTGCCCTCTACTGGCAGTATTACACAACCACATCAATGGAAGAGACGCATGACGTTTCTGTGAATTTACATGCTAAAAGGGAGTATAGAAATATATAGGTTGTTTTTCACATGTTAAAGAAACTCGAATGAAACATTTTCAAGAACAAAACGATGAAACCGCCTTGACTGTTGCATGTTTGGCTTCACTGTATTTTGTTTTGGTAAACAAGAGATGGAGGAGGTCCACAGCAGTTTTTAGAGGCAGTCATTCTGAAACAGATAACCTGCGATGATGGCTTGGAGAACTACCGTATTATACCAGTAACATTGTCGTGGTGCCAGTATGTCACCTTACCAGCTGTATGCTGTCATGAACAAGCCATTGTGTGTCTCTTATTCAATCCTGCAGAGAACAACAACACGACAGCACGCCGAAAGACACTGGAATAACTCAGGATTTGCATTTTAAGTATATTGAATCTTGCATGGGGAAGTAAGAGGAAGTGCTAAATATGATGGAAACTGCATGTTGCTTTCACTTCTCGCTGATCTAAGCAGCTTCGTGTCGGGAAGTGTTTGGCTTGCAAAATGCACTAATAATCCAACTTGGTGGTCCGTTCACTAGAATGCCCGTGTTCTCCCATTGTTGATGTTTAGAGCCCATTGTTCTCTGCCGCGTGTGCGTGTGTATGGTTTCATTACGAAACCAACCAACAGCACCAACTAGTGGCCCAACGTGCTAACTACATCGTTTCCAGATCTTTCTGCTATTTCGGTGGAAACGGACGTCGTTTCCAGAACATTGCCGTGTAAGCCCGAAACGTTTCTTAAACGAAAACGCAAAAAAAGATGCGTTTCCACTTGGACCGTTGTCGTGTAAACGGGGATTTAGAGTCGCTGATCTGTAAAACGATGAATTGATGTTACCTGAGTTTGGATTTGATGGTCAAACAGGCCTCCAACGTGAGAAGAAGAAGAACCTTCCTCAGCGCGATCCTTTGTCTACATTTAGAGTTGAACTGCAACGCAGCAGCTTCTTTAACTTCAGTGCTTTGGCTTGGATTCACCTGCTCTGAATCAACCAGTTTCTGTCTCCTGAACCCATCTGTGTGAGCAGCTGGTGTTCTCTCAGGACGATGCTGCCCCTCCGGACCAGCGCCACGTCTCACACTCACTTTTTCAAGATGTTTTTCACATTCTCAGCCCACCCACTGTGGCTGGACAAGATCCTCCACTTTAAAAAAAAAAAAAAAAAAAAAAAAAAAAAGGTACTTGAAAAAGGAACTCATTTATATCCATGTATATTTGTTGATCTCGCCACTGGCAAGCTACAAAACCTCAAAAAGCAAACAAACAAACAAAGCAAAAACACCTGTGTTCCACTTTGTGTCTTTGACACAAACGGACACAGAGTCCTCTCAGAAAACACAAAGCGCCGTGCTTCTGCTCTTGTTTAATCAACACAAATCATTTGTGACCATGTGTTGGCGCAGCTTTGAAGATCCGAGGCTTTCATCATGCAGCAGCAGAGTCGCTCTCACAGGGGCTCAGAGCATTACCAGCATGAAGCGGCGTTCTACTCCACAGAAGGGCCAGCCGCCGCCGACGCCGGCGCTCACATGTGTCATCCAAAAGGCAGCAAAACACAAGCTGTCTCCAAAGCCGGCCATTAAAAGCGTTGGTAGCGCTGCCATAGGCTGAAATAGCATGACAGTCACTGCTTATCAAAACACACAGGTGGCCACAGCTTGACAGGAAGTCGTTTTTATTAAAGCCTGCAAGGTCGTTCTTCAGTGCCGTCCAAATTCACTTTTTGGACTGTTTGAAATGTTAAAACACATGAAAGTTTTGGTGCCACCGCAACAGCTGAGAGGACTGGAAGCCCCTCAGGTTCACACACAACATGGTTTTTCTCAGTCCGGTTGAAATATTCCAGCACTACGCAGAATAACCACGAGAATATAATAAACTAGAGCTACACTCAGTAGAGCGCAGACCTTCGCCGACGCCACATTTGCTTGTGGAACTGAGTTAGCATTGCTAGCATGTTAGCTCATGTCGATGCTAACTAGGTAGATCAGGTGATTAGTCTCCATGGAAACGGCTCAGCGACCAGGTTATGAAGAGGCTGCAGGGCTTTCTGGGAGATGTGTTAGTGCTATTATTTCTAGAATATTTCAAAGGGAATTTAGTGTGATGAGATCAAAGGAGATGAATAGGACATATTTCGCATTTTTGCAGTTTCTCAGTGCTTATTCGGAAACGGTTAGCCGTTA
The DNA here is from genome assembly GCF_963383615.2 of Lipophrys pholis. NCBI lineage: Eukaryota > Metazoa > Chordata > Actinopteri > Blenniiformes > Blenniidae > Lipophrys > Lipophrys pholis. Next base: position 26,441,578 of record NC_137642.1, read on the forward strand.
ACGTCCCAAAATCTAATGGATTAGTCCTCCGATGATGACAAATCATCCTTGAAAATTTTATGCAATTCAGGTGAGTAGTTTTTGCGATTAGTTGGTCAAATACATAAAAATATACATACAAACCAATGAATCAATAAATACACGCAGACAAAAACATAACCTTCTCGGCCAACATCGTTGGTCACCCAGCTTTTGTTGTCAAAGGTAATAAAGAGGTAAATATGACGCGTTCCCAACCTGGTCGGGTCCAGCAGCCGTGCCACTCGTCAATAAAGTCACCAACAGGAGGAAAATCCAGATTTCTTCAAGAGTGAAAACTGCTGTGGCACTAAAAGAGTCTGAATCATCCGGGACGAGGGGAAAATGAAAATAACAATAAAGGAAGAACTTTTCTGTTTCTAGGTGTCTTCAGAGGCTCTGAGCAGCGCTGTTGTATAAACAAACACCCAAACCACGACGGAAATTTTGCATTTTCAGAAAAACGTTGTGTAAACTGGGCCTGATGTATTCAACATTTGTAAATTGGCTGACGACAGGCTGCAGGCGGTGCTGCACAAGCTACTGATGCAAGTCGTTTTAATAAGTCGATATGTTGGAATTCTCGAATACGAGGAGGAACGGGAGTATTCTCCGTATCTTCTTCTGCCTTTTTGGTGTATTTGGTGAGTAACAGCGCCACCTAAAGGCCTAGGATTATGTGCTACATCGTTTTGAACCGTGTTCATATTGACGTGTGGACGGGATTTGTTTTACTGAGAATGCCGGAGAGAAAAAAGAAGATATATATAGAGAGAGAGAGAGAGAGAGAGAGAGAGAGAGAGAGAGAGAGAGAGAGAGAGAGAGAGAGAGAGAGAGAGAGAGAGAGAGAGAGAGATAATACAGATAATATAACAGACAAAGAAATGAAGCCATTTTGCTGTTTACTGAAGTTTCCCAAAGTTTCCTCCTTCCTTTTGTTGTTTCCATCTCCACACCATTAACTCCAAACTCCTCGGCCACTTTCCCTGAAAACTCACAGATATCTAACGTGACCTTTCTTCCCCTCCCAGAGCCGACGTGTACTTTGACTGGCCTCGACACGGCGAGCTGGGCTGTGTTAATGACGGCTGCACCTCCACCTCGGCGAGGTCGCGCTCTCGTGCCTCTAGGGTCACTGCGGTGGCTCCCGGGGACGTTTAATGGAACAGAGCCATCATTAATTCCACCTGTGCTCTCCCTACTGTGACAAGTCCAAATGTCTTTGGTAAAAAAAGAAGAGAAAAGAAAGAAAAAAAGTCTCTCCCATGAAGACAACCAATGTCACGCTGTGTTCCAACAACCCAAAGTCACTGAAACTGTCCGGAGCCTGGACTGCAGGTCACAACACAAGAGCATTTAAAAACAGAACATACAAGAGAAAAGTTGCCTTAAAACAATCACCAGTATTACCAGTTGGTAGATGAGCTCCCATAAGGCTTTGCAGGTGGTTTATCTTTTTAACATTTGAGCCCAAATTGACCCATTTTGATAAAAAAAAAAACTGTTAAAATACCATAAATGTCATAGTTTTACCCTGACATTGGATTACTTATTTACTTTTGTACTCGTTATATGAATTCTTCTAAACTTAGGCTGAACGAGACCAAATTTGAAGCAAATCTTTTAAGATAGATCTTCAATCCGCCAATGAGAAATGGTGATTCGGCAAAGATTGAATCTGACAATCGGCTCTCATGTTTCATGTGTTCTGTTGAAAAAGGCATATTATTGTGTCTAACAGCCAGGTCATTCAATGGCGGTGACGTACATCACGGAAAATGAAACGTTCTGCTCCTGTTGTCGCCACATTTCTTCGGTTTTGCCGTTTTGATTCGTCTGTGGAAACGTATTTCTTTGATTAACCGTTTGGAATCTTGCTCAGTGCGGTCAGGGCATGAATGGATAACTGGTCAGCACAAGATCTGAAGCTGTAATTATTTAGCCGAGTAGTCCTTGTTATTACTCGGTAGCGTTGGAGTAAATCTTGTTTGACAACGGTTGATGACACCTTGTTGAATCTCGGCTTCATTATTTTGTTGAGTGAAGAAAACAAATGAATGTTGTCTGGTCTGCAGTTTGCTTGCGAGGAGTGGTTTGGACACTTCAGGGATCTAATTTGTCAGCAGTTGGTTTTTCATTACAAGAAATGTGAATTTAACAGTTATATATTCTCCCGGTTGTCTCAGGTGACTAAAAATGTGGAAGACAAAAGCCAAAATAGTGTGTCACTGCTGCCTTCGGCATGCCAAAAAAAAAAAAATCTTTCTCATGGCACAAAATCAGAACTTAGAGACGTCAAATTAATTCCAAAGTTATTCAAAATCCAAAAAGCAGTCAGAAAATTGAGAACCAAAAAAAAAAAAAAAAAAAAAGCGGCATAGCGGCAAATTATAGAGGTTATAGAAGGTTGAGTCTCAGAGGTCCAGTTTACACAACGCTTAAAGTCAAAATGCAACATTTTCGTTTCGTTTATCATTTTGAAAACTACGTCCATTTAAAATGAAACGGCAGAAACACTGAAAATGATGTAGTTCTCATGTTAGGCCACTAGTTGGTGCTGCTTGTTTTTGTAACGAAACCACAAACCACACACACACATGCAGCAGAGAACGACACGCTCTAAACGTTAAACACGGGAGAACACGGACATTCGCATTGACAAGTTGGATTGTCAACTAATAGTTAACGGCGATTTAGAAAAGTTGTGTTTTGCTCGTTTCCATGGAGACGGAGCATTTTCAAAAAGTTTTGTTTTCAGTGGCTCGTGTAAACGGACCCCAAAACACAACAAACGTTTTCCACTTTCATTTGAAAATGTTGTGTAACGGTCACCTGAGGAAAAAATAAAATGCCCCAGCAGCTCACCAGGTGCATTATGGGAGTTAACAAGGAAACATCCGAATATCATGAAACGTGAATGATAATCTGCGTAAGAAAAAACAAACATGAACTCCGATAAAATCAAAAATCAAAACCAAGAATTGGGTCGGGAATGTCAGAATGTCTTTGACATCCCGTGTGAAAATGATTCTATTTCTCATTGATTATTTCAAAACCATAAAAAGAATAAAGTCCTTCATCAAATATGTAAAGACCTCGAGTTCAGTGGATCAGAAAGAACCTGCAAAATTGCTTCGATTCCCAAAATGTGACGAGTGATGTTTTATCTTTTGTGTTTAATTACTTTCGTATGCAAACATTTCGTGTGAAGACGCTGCCAAAATGAACACATCAGCTCCAGATGACCCAAAACAAAACATGAAACTGAATTGAATCCAGCATCTTGCTGCACAAGGCTTGACTTCAGAAACTCTTTCATACCCAAGAATAGTGGTCTGACCTTGTTAAAATTAACTTAATAATTATCTTTCACAGCCTCGTGCTTTTTCCGTTTAAAAAAAAAAAAACTCAAGACAGACGGCGAAGATCCTCTGAGGTCGGTTCTTATTTAAACTCCCAGGATACTGAATGGGCCACCAACAGAGATGCAGCAGGAATGTTCCAGACTTTGGTTCAATGTCAGATTAAACATTTTACAACAGTGATTCTGGGCACGACTGATTTTATTATAATTTTTTCTTAATTATAAGAGGATTCTGAAGATATAAAGAGGAACATGAAAGAAAATGTGATCTGAGTACACCAGGAAGCAGAGGAGGATGAGTCTGAACCTCCTTCTTTGGAAAAAAATAAAATAAACCATGATAATATATCATTTGAGGAAGCTACAATATTTTATGTCTTTTTTTTTGGGCTGATTGTACCACTTAAGAAAACTATACCGATTCAAATGTCACTGTACGACAACAGAACGCTTCTACAGCACCACAGGAAAACTCCACCTATCATTAGTTACCATGGGATCATTTAAAGTACAAATGTTAACAATGAAGGGTAGAAAGAAGGGAAAGGTGCCGGATTTGTAATATTTATCAAAGCTGTGTCTGTGTGTGACGAGTGTTGAATTAATTTTGTATGTTTTGTGAGCATGGCTGTTGGGACTTGGTCATTTCTTTTTTAATAAATTGCTTTTACTGCATTCTTATAGTGTTTTGAACACCTTTTCAGACATGCTGAATCAGATCTATGTGTTATATGTTTGTATGTATGAGTGTACATAAATATATACTCGGCTATAGGTTGTTTATTTTGTGTGACTGTATGTTCGTAAAGTGTTTAGGGAGTTTATTTATATTTATCTTGGGGACTGAGATCACCGTGTGACCGTGTGGACCGGCTCTATATGCACTTACAAGCCCACATTTTAAGGTGCTCTTTGCTCACCTTCGCAGACAGCTGACAGCTTGAGAGGAGTCAGATGGAGAGGTCGCGACCCGTGGAACATTCTCCAGCTGAGCTGCGGTCTGACCTTGGTCCTTTTTAGACGGTAATTAATTAAACCACATGATTCCTGACTTTCGGCTCGCCGCCTACCTGCCTGCCTTTGTGTGTGTGTGTGTGTGTGTGTGTGTTGCAAAAGGAGGAAAACTTGTGTCACCTGTAACGTGTAAAAAACGTGTATTGGTTCATGTCTTTAACTAATTATCTTCGCTAACGAAGGTTTGGGCAGAAGGTTATGTTTTGGTATGAGTGTATTTACTTATTGGTTTGTATATATGTATTTTACCAACTTTCCACAAGAACCGCTCATCCAAATTGCATGAAATCTTCGGGGATGATTTGTTATCATTTAAGGACCAATCGATTAGATTTTAGGACGTTAACGGCTAATCATTTCTGAATAAATCCCAAAAAACTGCAAAAAAAAATTCCCATACAAACCGGATGAGAGACATCTCATAGAGATCAAAGGAGATTAGCATCTGTTGCCATGGAGACGCTAGTTAGCATCGATATGAGCTAATGGCTATCATGCTAGCAGTGCTAACTTGCTTCCGCAAACAAATGTGGCGTTGGCGGAGAACTGCGCTCTACCGAGTGTAGCTCTAGTTTTTTGTAGCGTCAGGATGCACCGATGCGGGATCGGGTATCGGTCCAATACTAGACATAATACTAAGACTCAGAAAAAGATCCCGATACAACCCGACGAGTATTACGTGATGTCGTGTGTCAGCAACATTACTGGTACAAGCGATGTCTGCGGTTGGAATATTCTTTAATATCAACGATAGAGACAAATATAAGACAGATTGTAAATTAGCTTCTGACAAAATATCAAGAGGAGGAGAAACATAGTTCGTACAACTCCAGCAACCTAATCACCAGCAGAGTTAGCCCGATGTCGCTCATTAGTTTTGCTGCAATGGTAAACACACCTTTAAGTAGTGACGACCCTTTAAGACACAGAAACTTGTATATGTGTGTGTGTGTGTGTGTGTGAGAAAGATCCGTGTGTGTTTGAGAAAAGTACCTGGAAACAATAGTGCTGTGTGTGTGCGTTACGTCAGACTGAGTGATGTATGAGGATGTCGGAGTACAGCAGGGCATCATTCGGCAAATAGAACACACACACACACACACACACACACACACACACACACACACACACACACACACACACACACACACACACACACACACACACACACACACACACACACACAGATGCTTGCAGAGAGCTGGGTCAGCAGCGAGGGGCCTCTGAGCCGGCAGTAGGTTAAAGTCTTAATGACGGACATTGCTCTCCGGAAACTTCTTTCCATATGTTACGTGCACACTCCCTCCAATCATCATTTTTCACCTTGTTAGTGGAGCTTCTTCATCCTCAGCCTGAGGAAGAGGAAGAGAGTAGATTTGGCGGGAAATTGCTGGAAAAGTGAAAACCGAAAGGAAAATTCCGGTTTGTTGTTCCCAATCTGCCCCTGTGTTTCTCTGCATTGTCCTGATGCAGGCGGAGGTGAGAGAAGTGACAAATACGGTGATAAAAGATGCAAGGTTCTCCATAATTCACTTAGTTTTTTTATTGTTTTATTTTTTTATTCCTGCGTGTAGTCCGGTGAGGATAACATGAAAAAAAAAAAAATGAGACGAGACACATAAAAACACAAGTAATAAAAGCTTGAAGAGAAGCAGGAGGAGGTGGCGGGGAAAACAAGGGCAGGGTGCTTTCATTCTCCGTTTTAATCCATATTTTAAGTCATATTTCTGTTTGGTGGTGCTCCCGAGCGAGTCCGCGTCTCAGACAGGATTATTGTGACGGATGACGCATCAGAGCGCAGCACCTGTCACGGAAACGGCTCATCCGACAAAAAAAAAGTTTGTGTACCTCAGGAGGAAGAGCGGCGAGCGCGTCTCTAACCTGCCGGAGAGGAAAAAAAAAACAACCATCAAACTTTATGTGTATTAGTCCGCGCACGCTCTGACGTTCCCCGCACATTCCATTTAATTCAATGTGTGGAAAACATGCAGTGATAAAAAGTGGAAGTCGGGTTGAATCCAAACTGATACCAGAATCTACGGTGGCCCAGAAGGGCCAAACGGCATAATGCAGCGGCAAAAGCCACAACACAAGAAAAAGTTACAACACAACAAGAAAAAGTCACAACAGCAAAATTCCACAATGGAAGTGCGCCGAGGACGGACTATTTTGATTAAGAGGAGTTTAATGAGATGTAAGGAGTAAATCGGTGCTGCATGATGATTGGGATTAACGTCGTTATGGGTTTTCAGAAACCACTATTGTTGGTCACAGTGTTGAAATTGTCATATTGTTTGTATGTGCTCCGCCGTCCATCGTTCCGTCAGAAACTGTTGTCCCCCGGAAACAAAACCTGTACTTCCACCACTGCGCACTTTCGTAGCTTTTTGCTGTTGTGTTGTGGCTTTTGTTGGTTAGTTGTGGCTTTTGTTGTTGTGTTGTGACCTTTAATGTTGTGTTGTGGCTTTTGTTGTTGTGTTGTGGCTTTTGTTGTTGTGTTGTGGCGTGACTTTTGCTGTTGTGTTGTGGCTTTTGCTGTTGTGTTGTGGCTTTTGTTGTTGTGTTGTGACTTTTGCTGTTGTGTTGTGGCTTTTGCTGTTGTGTTGTGGCTTTTGTTGTTGTGTTGTGGCTTTTGTTGTTGTGTTGTGACTTTTGCTGTTGTGTTGTGGCTTTTGTTGTTGTGTTGTGGCTTTTGTTGTGTTGTGACCTTTAATGTTGTGTTGTGGCTTATGTTGTTGTGTTGTGGCTTTTGTTGTTGTGTTGTGGCGTGACTTTTGCTGTTGTGTTGTGGCTTTTGTTGTTGTGTTGTGACTTTTGCTGTTGTGTTGTGGCTTTTGTTGTTGTGTTGTGACTTTTGCTGTTGTGTTGTGACCTTTACTGTTGTGTTGTGGCTTTTGTTGTTGTGTTGTGGCGTGACTTTTGCTGTTGTGTTGTTGCTTTTGCTGTTGTGTTGTGACTTTTGCTGTTGTGTTGTGGCTTTTGTTGTTGTGTTGTGGCTTTTGTTGTTGTGTTGTGACCTTTGCTGTTGTGTTGTGGCTTTTGTTGTTGTGTTGTGACTTTTGCTGTTGTGTTGTGACTTTTTGTTGTTGTGTTGTGGCTTTTGTTGTTTTGTGGCTTTTGTCATTGTGTTGTGGCTTTTTGCTGGTGTCTTGTTGTTTTTGTTGTTCTGTTGTGCTGCTGGCCCTTCTGGGCCACCGTAGGTCTGATACTGTATCTTTCAAATAATATTTGTATTGATGACAATCGTTAGAATACACGATTTAATTGTTATTGTAAAAACATTGTGTTTATAACGAGGCTTCCAACAGCAGGGTCTCTGGGGGCTTTACAGCTTGATGAGCGTAATGCTCACACGCAGTCATGCACTGATTGCACAGCAATTTACAAAAATAAAAACAAATTTGACAGAAACACAGAAATAAGGGAGAAATGTGTTTACCATAATGAAGTAGTTAGCAAAAAGTTTGAAAACTGCAATCATATAATAATACTGCACAGTGGAGACGCAACGGATCACAAAGTTGAGATTACCATTTTCATGATGGGGCAACTTTTCACTCAGTCGGGCATTTTTCACCCCCAATATTGGAGCTCCAGTGCCCCATTGTCCCACACAAGTCAAAGTTGTTCCTAATGGACGTCGAGCGCATGCATGGTCGCCGCATCCATTGGTGGAGATCAGTGGTGTCAAACTCCGTGTAGTTCAGCAGTCACACGTATCATCTTGAGTGGGCCAGGAGGGTAAACTAGTGCCATAATACCCTTTGTTCCAAAGGGCCTCATGTTTTAGGAATTACTGCTATTCCCAGGTGTTTCAATCTGCGGTGGATGAGGAAAACCGGCCTGAGCTGGTCGTGGTCCACACGAGTGTTTATTAACAAAACACAACAGAATCCGGCCAGGGTGACCCCTTCATCTATGATGAAGCATGAGCAGTGAAATACATCTGCGAGAGGCGGTCCTTCCTCACAGACTGAGCACATCACTTCCTATGACCCTTGATCCGCAGTTACCCTTCTCACCACAAGGGGCACTCCTGAGATGGTTTGTCAGCCTTTAGGTGAATGCCCGTGTTTACCTTCCAAAACCTATAGATATTACTCTGAATCCCTGATAATAAGCTGGTGTATCAGTACATGAGGGAATGTTCAAGCCAGAATAGTTTAACACTCGACACCCCCGTGTAGATTAATGGGTAAATTTCACCAACAGTGGAAAAAATTGCTTTGGACCTGCTGAAGCGGTGAAAACACTCCATATAAGTGATGTATCATTTATTTGCTATCGAAAGTGAGTTGAGTTCACTTTCCATACGTATACGGAGGCAGCAGCAAGGTGAGCGTGACGCCAATCAGGCTGAGCACGCCGCCCACACACGGGAGATGTGATGAGGTGCGGCGTAAACGTCTGTGTGGGTGGACGACGGGTGCGGAGGGGCTGAGAACACCCTGCTGTCCGACCCGTCAGTCGTTAATCATTGTTTATCAGAGATGTCAGGAAAGTTCGCGCTCCATATCATAATAAGTGTAAAATGATTGGATGTAACTCGTCCCTCATGTGAGAAAATCCAACCAGAGTGGGGAGATGATATACGCTGATAACAAGATAACTGATATGAAATATCCATTTAGTCTTTATGCGTAGCCTGCAGCTCTTCTGTTCACCATTATTTTATCATTTTCATTAGCCTCTTTCACCCTTACAATGAATTATTACAAAACTGTTTGTTTTATTAATTAAAGAATTACCATCAATGTTTTATGATCAAAGCTCTTTATAAAAGAAAAAAAGTAGAACTACCCTCGGTAGAGCACAGACCCTCGTCAACGCCACATTTGTTTGCGGAACCAAGTCAGCATTGTTAGCATGTTAGCCAGTAGCTCATATCGATGCTCACTAGCCGGTCAGATAGCGACATCCCTGTGCGAAACACTGAGCGGCGGCACGGAGGCAATGAGCTCACACTGGTGTTTCTAGACACTTTCCAAACCGAGATATTCGCTATGAGCTCCAAAACGTCTCCATGACAACAGACGCTGATCTCCTTTGATCTCGCCCATGAAGTGCGTCGCCCATCCGCTTTGTATGGGATGTTTCTTTTGCTGTTTTTCGGGATTTATTTGGAAACAGTTGGCTGTTAACTTCCAAAAATGTAACCGATTGGTCCTTGGATGATGACAAATCATCCCTCAAGATTTCATGCAATTCGGTTCAGTTTTGCTTCCGCGAAAAGTTGGTAAAATACATACATACATACATACATACATACATACATACATACATACATACCAATTTATAAATACCCACAAACAAAAACATGAACTTGCTCCCCAACTTTTACTGTTGATGGTTATGAGAGAGAAAGTGTCATGTTGGGAAAAGGCATCCCCCGTGTCCGCTATAGGTTTCAGGCAGCTGATGCTCTCTGGCGCCCCCCGAAGGAGGGTGACCTTTATTCAACTTGGATATGCTTGGACCGGAGACCATTCCTGTTTTCAACTGTCAAAAGACCTGAACAGGTGAAAGTCCAGGAAAAGTGAAACCCCAGAGAGATGAGGTCTAATCAGAGCGAGGCTCGGTTTACACGACAACGTTTTGAAAACACAAATACAGCCGAGAACAACAAATACACAGACATTCTAGAGGACAGACCACCAAGTTGGAT
>NC_137642.1:26456638-26501638 GCF_963383615.2 Lipophrys pholis
TGTGCTTTCTTTTCCCCCCCCCCTCATTCTGTCAGCTCGTATTTAACAACCACTTGAAATTGCATCTCCACGCTGACCAGCGTTGCCAGATATGTCAATCTCCCCCACTTGGGGAACCAAACTCTCTTACCTTTTTAACTTTGTTTATTTCGTGCACTTGTGTGTTCATGTCGTGTTCTTTCTTACACGTATAATAGGATTGTGATTTTAACATGATTCCTACACAGGGCAGGTTTTTATTGAGGTGTGTGGGTTTTAGGTTGTTTAGGCTGGAAACAGTGAGTCACATCTGGCAACCCCTGGTGCCGACTGGCGTGGCGTCCATATTTACTTCTGTCAACGGCGTCTTGTGCGCTCTGGGGGTCCGAACCTGTCGGGTTCGATCACGTTCATAGAAGTCAGGCAAAAAAAATAAAAATAAAAAAATCATATACCAGCAAAAGAATTAAAAATCAAGACCTGCAGTTTTGTTTTTGAATCCCAAATTAGCGAAGTCTACGGTTCACATTAACAAATCGACAGCTGGGGAAAAGAAGCACTCGCCTCCTCGCGGAAGCCGAAAACCCGTCTTTATTCATATCTGACAGGATTATTTACAGCCCGCCGTGTTCTGTGCCTCTTTAGTTCTGGCTTTTAGTAATCATAGAAAGTAGGCCATCGTCATCCTCGTCACATCGCTTCAATTAAATCTCCGAGAGCCTTCAGCAAGCTGCTGCTCGCGCTCTTGTGTTTTTTTGGGCACGTGTGGCCGACGGCAACCTGCCGGGAAAACGTATGCCGGACGTAATCCCGCGGAGGTCCGCAACTGTCGGCGAAGCCGGCTCCGCCGTTCAGGAACAATTAGGACGAGGACGTTGGACGGCTTGTTTACACATCAGCATGTGCCGAATAAAAAGCCCCGTTTTCTCCGAGGTGATTGTGCACTCGAGGTAAAAACTAAAACTGGCTTCAATTAAGACCCGGCGTCAAACCTCGACTGCCTCGTCAGTCGACGTGTCGTTTCATTCTGCGAGTCCCCCCCCCCCCCCCCCCTAACAACGGTAAAAGTTGTCAAACCGGGGGAGCTCTCCGGGGGGATTTATTAGTTGGGTCACGCGTGTCTTCTGCATTTTTTTTTTAAAGCGGAAGGCCCTTTAATTGCAAAAGTTGTCCTTTTCCAGCGCTTATTTACCTGCTCCGCTCGGCGCGCCACATCCTCTAAAGTTGATCCCTCCTGTCAGCTCATATGATTAAATCCGCCTTCTTCTCGGGATGGAAAATGGAAATGTGAAGGCAGAAAATTAATTCAGCAACCCACCACTTTGTGCGTGAATGTGAGCGCGGAGCGTTTTCATTCGCTTGCCGTCCTCCCTCTTAATTCCACCATGGGTTTTTTCTTTTTTTTTTTGCGCCCATGCTTTGATTTCCGCGGGATTGTGCGCCGTCCTACTCTGCTATTCACTCTGTGTACATATGCATAAATATATATGCATCTGCATGTACTCAGTGTAATGTCCTGGGGGGGACATGTCACCTTATTTATGTCAGTAAGAGCAGAACGGGAAAAAAAAGGAAGAAATGAGAGACTGGTGGAACGGAGACACTTTGGATTGTTAGATATTAGTGAGTTTTAAAGCATTTTGATATTTATTAGAAATTATACAAAAAAAGATAATAATGAAATAAATAAAACTTTTCTTGGTCAAGTCAAGTTACCTTATTGTCATGTACTGTTTTCACATATATTTATTACTTTCGCCAATGAAAGTTGGGGCGAAGGTTATGGTTTTTTAAATTGTCTTATTTATTGTTTTTTTTTATGTATTTCACAAAGGTTTCGCAAAAACTGTTCAAAATTGCATAAAGTTGACCTTTGACCTTTGCTCTCAAAATCTAATGGAACCTGAAAAATCATCCCTGGAAATTTCCGGCCATGTGGGTGGGATAGTTTTTGCGATAAGTTACATAAATACATATAAACCAATATATTAATAAATAAATACGCACAGAAACATAACATTAACCATGTCACCGTAACATTAACCACGTCACCGTAACATTAACCACGTCACCGTAACATTGACCACGTCACCCTAACATTAACCATGTCACCGTAACATTAACCACGTCACCGTAACATTGACCACGTCACCGTAACATTGACCACGTCACCGTAACATTGACCACGTCACCCTAACATTGACCACGTCACCGTAACATTGACCACGTCACCGTAACATTAACCACGTCACCGTAACATTAACCACGTCACCCTAACATTAACCACGTCACCGTAACATTAACCATGTCACCGTAACATTAACCACGTCACCCTAACATTAACCACGTCACCGTAACATTAACCATGTCACCGTAACATTAACCACGTCACCCTAACATTAACCACGTCACCGTAACATTAACCATGTCACCCTAACATTAACCACGTCACCGTAACATTGACCACGTCACCGTAACATTGACCACGTCACCCTAACATTAACCACGTCACCGTAACATTGACCACGTCACCGTAACATTAACCACGTCACCGTAACATTGACCACGTCACCGTAACATTGACCACGTCACCGTAACATTGACCACGTCACCCTAACATTAACCACGTCACCGTAACATTGACCACGTCACCCTAACATTAACCACGTCACCGTAACATTGACCACGTCACCGTAACATTAACCACGTCACCCTAACATTAGCCACGTCACCGTAACATTAACCACGTCACCGTAACATTAACCACGTCACCCAAACATTAACCACGTCACCCTAACATTAACCACGTCACCGTAACATTGACCACGTCACCGTAACATTAACCACGTCACCCTAACATTAACCACGTCACCCTAACATTAACCACGTCACCGTAACATTAACCACGTCACCCTAACATTAACCATGTCACCGTAACATTAACCACGTCACCGTAACATTGACCACGTCACCGTAACATTAACCACGTCACCCTAACATTAGCCACGTCACCGTAACATTAACCACGTCACCCTAACATTAACCACGTCACCGTAACATTAACCACGTCACCCAAACATTAACCACGTCACCGTAACATTAACCACGTCACCGTAACATTAACCACGTCACCCTAACATTAACTATGTCACTCTAACATGAGACTAACTTTCCTCATCTTAAAGCCATGTGAAATGACATTTTGGACAAACCCAACAAATCTGCCCACCCCCCCCCCCCCCCCCCCCCCCCCCCCCCCCACCACCACCACTCCCCCACACACACACACACGCGCACACACACACACACTGATTTTCTCCATTGCGGCATCAAAAAGAAGTCACCGAAAGTAATTTGGCTTTTTTTGTCAACTTCAAAACAGTTGAGAGCGTTTATGTAACAGCTAATTCCATCTGTCTCCGCGCTCTCACGCCGCTCGCCGTGCGCCTCCATCCCGACCTTTGTTTCATGCTAGTTATTGTAGGTCAGCGAGGGGACGTGTGTGTGTGTGTGTGTGTGTGTGTGTGTGTGTGTGTGTGTGTGTGTGTGTGTGTGTGTGTGTGTGTGTGTGTGTGTGTGTGTGTGTGTGTGTGTGTGTGTGTGTGTGTGTGTGCGCGCGCTTAAGTAGGGTTTGGCAGACTGTCAGCTGGAAAACGTGGCAAGACAAATGAGAGGATCGTGGGTTCGAGCCCTGGGCGGCTCACAAGCCTGATAGATGGCTGAAGACTGACTTAAAACGTCTGGGTTATTGATGGTCGCCCGGCGGCGGTAAAAATACATCGGAGCACTGAGACACACACACACACACACACACACACACACACACACACACACACACACACACACACACACACACACACACACACACACACACACACACACACACACACACACACACACACACAGAGAGAAAGATCTGTTTGTTTCCATTCTGTGACTCAAACTTAAAAAAAAAACAACAACAACAAAAAACCCTGATCATCAGTTTCAATTTGGATCGAAATAAACATTCTGAGTTCGCAGCCGTTTCTATTTCTACTAAATGAAAGATTTATTGACGACGCAGTCCATCTGCATGTCTGTATTATTGATCTTTATATTAAAGCGGATCGACAACCTTCTTCACGTTTTAAAAACTGAAGAAATTCACTCGTCATTCAGTTTTTGCATTTAAGGTTAATAAATTATTTATTTATAATTTTTCATCTCTTATCTCACCTTGTTTACTCGCTATTTTATTGCTTTATTCCTTTAGAATTGTAACTATAAAACATAATTGATGTAATTTTTTTGCATTTTTAAGTTGTACGTTTTATTCTAGTCAACGTTTTCAAGTGGGAACGTAAAACCGTTTTGGTTTGTGGGTCTGTTTACACGACAAACGGAGCGCGGAGCCACTGAGAGTGCAACTTTTTGAAAATGTTCGGAATGGTGTTTGGTGGAAATTGGGGGGGGAAATTCAAATCAAATTTGATTAAATTGCACTTTTCATACACAAGTACTACGCTACTACTGCGCTGGCGCGTCACGGCTACAGTTAAAACTTCTTCCGTTCTACAAAACTCTTTTGGAAATTATTTTGAAAAATCTATTTTTTTCTGTGAAATGTTTACCGTTTGCTTCGTGGTTCTGGAGGATTGGAGCCTCTTGCGTGCCGGTTTTGGCCACCGGCCGCAGTAACTCGTCGTTCTGCACATGCTAATAACTACATCGGTTTTATCGTTTCCATGGAAACGGACGTTGTTGCCAAAAAACGTGATAACACTTGAAACGTTGTCGTGTAAACGGGACCAAAGTGAACTCAGCCACCGTTCGTTGCGGTTTGTCACTTTTTCATTATTTTTTAAAATCTATCGTATTGAAGGCTGAAAGTATCTGATTACAAATACTCACATCACTGTGATCAAGAAGTATTTTTGCAGTACTTTGATTACTTTTATTCATACTTAAATCTTCTTCGACTGAATAGAATGTAATGTGTTCATTTTGAACACTTAAACGTTTGATTAATTTAATGAAGATAACTGTTGTATTTGGTTCTCTATATTTAATGTTGAATTACTTATTTTTTATAATTTAACTTTTTCTAAATATGATTTTTAAACGCAATAATTTTGTGAAAAAAGTACTCTGAATGTAAAAATTAAAAGCCGAATAAATGCTACGAATGCCAAAATCAAACACAGGTTAAGTAGTAAGTAAAGTTTTGAGCAACTTCAAAGCTGCTTGTACTTTTTGTGTAGAATTTAATCAACATAGCAATAGTTGTACTCGAGTATTCAGTACTCGTTTCACTTCTGTTGGTAACACAGATACGATTACAGTTGAAGTATAAAAAGCTTCTTTTTGACATCTTTTCCACTCAGCTGAATTAGGTAGCATAAACATTAAGGAACATTAGAGTTTTTAGTTTCTCAGCCGTTTTGTTGCTGCTCGACGTCAATATTTAAAAAATACTTTGTAATTTTCCTATTTCATATCCGACCTCACTTCAGTTGATGAGCAAATCAATCACACTTTTATATAGTTTTTGATAGAAAACCTTTTACTTACAGAAGCATGTGACTTGTGAAAAGCTTTTCTTATTAACGCAGATTTTAAAGGATCTCCTGAAAATGTCATTAAAACCACGTCTTTTACCTGCTGCAGTTAAATTAGTGTTAATGTTGAAGCTATTTGGAGTTTAACCAATAAATGAATATGTGTGCTGTTTGGATCAAAGCTACACACACACACACACACACACACACACACACACACACACACACACACACACACACACACACACACACACACACACACACACACACACACACACACACTGTTTTAGTTTTAAATAAATTTGTTGTAACCTCTCTAATCTCTTGTGTTGTTATGTGACGGTAAATCTGATACAAAACACAATATTTAATTTCTCTGCCCCTTTTACCCAAATATTTGTTTTCAGAAACATTTAAAAAGTCTATTATTTGAAAAAAACTAAATATTCGAACCTAATCTTTTTAAGCCGCATAAATAAACTTCATTACAACTATTATCGTTATCCATATTAATATTGTTATGAATTCCTTACGACAGTGATACACACACATATATTACATGCATTTGGTATAGTGTGTATCGTGTTAGAGGCGTGTGTGTGTGTGTGGGGGTTTAAAATATAATTTTTTTCCACACATACACACACGTGACTCATTAAATCTCTCTCTCGCACGCACGCACGCGCACACACACACACGCACGCGCGCGCACACACACACACACACACACACACACACAGAGCCGCTGAACTGTGGCGAGGTCGGCTGATCTCTGACTCTTAATAACAAGGGTCCACGTCAGATTTCATTTCCTGTGTGTCTCTTTGCCCTCGCCCCGTCACTTCTTCTTTTCCTTGCTCATTTTCTCCTCTTCCCACTCTTCATACGCTGGAGTAAAACCTTTATCTTGTTGTTGTATTTTATTTAATTTTTTCTCACGGTTGTCCAGCTCCATAATTAAAATCGTATCTTACTGGAAAAGCCGTCGTAACAGTAACATTTATTCTCAGCATATATAAAAAACGTTACAATCCCTATAAAGTGAGTGAGCGAATAAAAATGGCTTTAGATAAAAGTCGTGATTATGTGGTTGACTTTATCGCTGACGTCGCCGTTCGAGAATTTCTCAGAGGCGATGTCACAAGACAGAGAAATTAAAGTGTTGGATGACAGATGAGCGGATGATTTCACAGAAAACTGTCTTTTTTCTTCTCTCTATATAGGTGGACAGAAGTCATTTTATTTCTGGGGCAAACACAGAGAGCAAAACCTCACACTGTAATCTGAGGGACTCACGGGGAAGATGTCATTTTCTAATCCTCCATCTGACTCCCTCCCTTTATTAAGTTATTGGTAGTAAAGTGGGTCGAAGTGTCGTGACTGCGAAAGCCAATTATCTCCTCCCATCCGCCGAGACCTGTCTTTAATTATCAACTTTTTATAACTCGGGTCTTAATGATATAGCCGTCGGTGTCTGCGTCTGGATTTTCCTCATCCGTGGTTTTGATAACTCTGTTTTATGAAGCCGCCTGTGGGACGTTTCTCTCAACCTGACGCCCTGACCTTATTGGGGCATCGGCGTTTCTGCACGGCGAAGCTTCTTCTCTCAAAGAAAATCACTCCAGAGTTGCTGAAATGTACAAATCACACATGTGGGGAAAAAAAAAAGATTTATCCCTCCCTAAATTTCTTCTTTAGGGGGGGTTATATTATACAAAATTCACTTTCTAAATGTTTTCCATCAGTACTAATCGTCTCCATACCTGGGCTGACGCCCCAGAAGTGAAGACAGTCTGTCCTCTCTCTCCCTGGCTTGTCTCAGGTTTTAAAAAGTGTGTTGCTCCAACCAGCCAATCAGAAATCAAACCCTATATAGTGTCATCGGGGGTTTAGCCAATCACAATCAAGGTAGGCCCTCCCTTTGACTCCTCCCACTCTCAGGCAGTTCTGCTCTGGCACATGGCACCACCTCTTCCCAAGATGGGCATGTGTGGGCGGAGCCAGTCCAGCTCACACAGACACAGCAGATTCTGAATGCAGCTCCTATGATCCAATATTCAAATGGAGGGAAAATCGAGGAAAAGCTAGAAACAAGTTTCTGGACCAACGTGACCCATGTGAAAGTGTTGAAAAGCTGGATAATATGACTTCTTTAAAGTAAAAAAAATTAATAAATATGAGTAAAAAGTCTCCTGTGAAATCTAATTGATACATTTCAGAGTCAAAGATAATACATTGAATTCAAAAACACATTTTAGTTCAGGTTCCACAAGCAGCGCAATTTCATCTGAGTGAGCCGGCTCGATAAAATAGAGCCCCAATAAGCTTGAAATGTAAACTGTAAAGATTTTCTTTGTGGTGCTGCAGAGTATATGTGATGAGAATGCCGATATTTTCACAAAAACTAAACAATGACCACAGAAGATGAACATGAAGCCAATTTTAATGAAACTTTCTGTTGCAAAATACAGTAGAATGTCCAGAAAACTTCTCCTAAAGGATGTAGTTATTGCGTCTGGCCACTAGTTGGTGCTGTTATTTGTTTTTACAATGAAACCACACACAGATGCAGGAGTTCCAGTTTGCATGATCTCCCAGTGCAGGCCATGGTTTTCAAAAACATACGGTCAAGGTTAACTGGTGACTTGAAGGCCTTCAAACTGATGTTTTAGACAGAAACGCTGAAAATGATGTAGTTTTCATGTTGGGCCACTAGTGGGTGCTGTTGTTTGTTTTTTTAATAAAAGCACACACACACACACACGCAACAGAAAATAATATACTATAAACATTAACGATGGGAGAACACAGACATTATAGTGGACAGATGAACAATTTGGATTGTTATTACTGTGACTGCCAAAATAAAAGCACCAAGTCCCAGGTCAATATGGACTGGGAGTCACCCTGGAGGAAACATTGTTCTGATTGTCCATCTACTGAGCATGTCCAGAACAGGTAGTTACTCCGGCTGTGGTCACATGACCAGAAGCAGCAGTTCCCCTCTCCACTCCGGACGGAGCGATTTCAAAAAACGTGCGTTTTCAGTGTCTCCGAGCACCGTCGGCATGTAATCGGACGCCCAAGACATCAGGAGAGTTTTGCGTTTTCATTTGAAAAATCATTTATGTGTAAACAGGCCCAAAGTACACCTGGCTCACTATGATCATGCCAAACCTGTAGGGGGCAGTGTAACGAGAAGCATGAAGACATGACAGCCAATCAGAATCCTTGAAAAAAAAACACAACGTTTTTCCAGGTCTCCACTGTGGCCGGAGTTCTCAGGAACGCTCGTTTGTGGCGAGTCGTAGCTGCGTTTATGTGTAAATGCAAGAAACGCAGTTTCATATACCCGGGTACGTGCAAACGTGGCCTGAGCAGCTAAAGTAGAATGGCGTTGCTCCAAACCCGCAGACTTCTCCTGGCGGTCCGCAGATAAAACCACTGACTTCGGTCCTCTGCTGCCCGACGCGACTCATGAATCACGAGCGAAAGCAGTTTTTAATAGCATGTTTCCCCAACGTCTCCGGACACAACGAGCTCCCCATTATACGCTTAACGGGTAATTTGGCTCGACTTCGTCTGTATACATTTGCTCGTTTGCGTTTAATGGCGTCCAGCTGCTGCTCCTCCGCTCCCCGGTGCGGCGGCGGCGCCTCCGGAGGAGTCCCCGGCTCAGGAGCAGCTCTCGGGCTTCACAGGCCCCGGCTCCTCCACGCCGCCCTGTAGACGGAAGTGACTGAAATATTATTCACTGCAGGATAATGACGGGACAACAAGTGCAAGTGCCAGAGGCTCTTGATCGACTGCCAGACGGAGCCGCCTGCATCTGTGTGTGTGTGTGTGTGTGTGCGTGCGTGCGCGCTGATGATATTTTACCCGGGCAGAACGGCTGTCTGGAAGAGTTGGAAGTGTCCCCGGCAGCACTTGAACATAATTTGGAGCTCATTCAGACTCGATTCGAACCGGTAGTGTGAGCAAGACGCTGCGACGGAGAGATGAAGGGAGACAAAATGTTCCATAACAAGCGAGAAAGAGAAAAATGTGTAGCTACGAAATTCAGGGCAAGAGAAGGGGAAAATAAACAAAGCTAATATTTATATCCAAGTCCACATCGTGTCCTATACTCTACTCTACTCTACTCTACTATACTATACTATAGGGACAGTTTTTCTTTGTTGTGGATGGGAGTGTGCGTGAGGAAAATTGGGGATATTTTCACAAAACCAAACTAGAATTACACTCGGTAGAGCGCGGGTCTTCCCCAACGCCACATTTGTTTGCGGAGCCGAGTTAGCATCGCGAGCATGTCAGCCATTTGCTCATACTGGAGCAAACTAGCTTGTCAGATAGCAACGTCGCTGTGCGAAACACTGAGCGGCGGCGCACAGAAAAACAAGTGTCCGAATCAATACGCGTCTGGATTCTTACCAAACCGAGATATTAGCAGCGAGCTCCAGAGCAGAGTTAGCAGAGTTAGCAGTGTGCTAGCAGGCGGCGAGGGGCAGCGTTCTCTTCTTCTTTTGGGTTTAATGGCAGTTTGCGTCCGTAAAGTTGCATTCCCGCCATCTGCTGGTTCTATCTTTCTACTTGGTTTTCCACCGCTCTGGTCATCCCTGATGACTGTTTCCTTTTTTTTGAGCGGCGGGAATGGTAAGGACTCGCTGGAACCAGCAGATGTCTAAAACTCTGAAGAAGTTTGATTTAAAAAAATCAATGTTTTCTTTAAAATTCCTTCCATTTGCGTGGTTGGTTTGGTGGACTGGAGTAAATAGTTCTTCTGCACATGCTCAGTAGATAGACAACAAACGTTTTCAAGACGGTGTAGCGTCCCCGGTTGACCGGCGACTTGACTCTCGTACTGACGGTTCACTGCGTTTTATTGAAAACGCCAACACTGCTATTTACACAAATCGCTTCAACCTTTAAAAGCGACGTGTTCGCCATAGTCTTGAAAATAGGAGCTTTTAAAGCTTCAAATAACTTACTGTTGTTTACCAAGTAACACCAGTCTAAAGGCACCTTCAAAATAAAGCTAACAACAACAGCAAGCTATTTGGGTCTGTTGTTGTTGTTGTTGTGTTACCGTGAGACTCTTCTGAAACGAAAACACAATAAACCACGGTGTTCACTTGAGACCAAAGTGCTAAATAAGTGAAATCAGCTCAGTATTGAAATGAGTCTCAGTCGCCGACCGACTCCTTCAATTTGACTCCACCGCTGAACTCAGCGTGGAACTTGAGGACTGGACACACACACACACACACACACCCACACACACACACACACACACACCCACACACCGTGTCCTCCCGGTGAAGGTCAGGGTTTCCACCCCGCTGTTTGTGTGAAAACATAAATAATCAAGAGGAGATAATGTATGTTAAGCAAAACATCTGAGTGGACTAACAGCAGCTCCTCTCACTTCTCTCGCCCTCCTCTGGCTCCCTCCTTCTCCTTTGTTCATCCTCTCACCTTCATCTTCACCCGCCCCCTCCTCCTCCTCCCCCTCTCGGTGTGAAGGTGGAGGGTGAGTGTAGTGACAGCACCACCTACAACCCTGCAGCAACCCCATGTTGCCTGCTTATCTTTTCATACATGCTGCATTATTCATCCTACTACTACACACACACACACACACACACACACACACGGGGGGGGGGGGGGGGGGCAGAAGTCAGTGGGAGGAGGAGGAGGAGAAATTTGTCTTCTATTTTAACATTTGCTTTTTCTCCACACCTTCGACATGTCCAATTAAAAGAAAGAGAAAAGTGGGGATATTTTGATATTTTCAAGCTACCGTAATTTCCGGACTATTCAGCCCATCTGAATATAAGCCACACCCACCAAATTTTAAAAAGAAAAAAAAAAAAGAAAGGTTGGTCGTTACGTGATGCACCTGAATCAAGCTTGTTAACCCGTAAAAATCCATAAATTAAGCTGCAGGGTTCAAAGCGTGTGAAAAAAAATAGCGGCTTGTAGTCCAGGAATTACGGTATGGATTCGCAGCTGTATGGTAGATTCTTTTTTTAGGATATTTGTTTTAGTACAGCATGAGCTCTGTCAGCCCAGACAGTGAAATATGTTTTAACACGTTGAAACTCAACAAAATGGAACGATCTGGGCAATTTCAAATGACAGAACCAATGTGTATTTGTATATTTTACATTTATTTCATAGAAGAGACACACGTGATAACTTCCTGTGTGTCACATTAAAATATGACTCTTCAATCGTTATTAGGAATTATCAATAAATCAGTAAGCTCATATCATTAAAGATATTTCCTATAACTTTTCTTCTTGTCACACCCATGGTTTAAAATTATCACTCATTTTATAACTTTATCGGTCCTGATTGCATTTATATTGATTTTTACTTACAACATTGAAAACAGCAAGTTTTTAATAAAAACTTCCTCAGATATAGATTCTTTTGAAAACAGTTGACAGTTAATGTTTGTGTTTCAAGTCGAATTCAATATAAAAAAGTTAATAAAAAGCCAGAAAGTCAGAAAATCGACTTTCAGAAGATAAATTGAATGCTATCATCAGCAAAGTATTGAATCATGTCAACATTTCTTTTTTTCCCCTACAAACATGTAAATCTGTTAATATTGTACCTTTATTCTTTGCCTTTTTCCAAAGTAAAAATCAAGCTTTAGTCCCATAATATAAATATATCCTTCCACCAACTTCCCAGCTCTGAGCTTCTCGTAGAGTTTTATATTTTGTCTGTTGGAGTAAAGCAACAATAAATGTCACAATTATCGAGTGAAGACTTTCAGGTAAAATCTCAAACATGAGGCCCGCGGTCCAAAAGTATTTGTTTCATGTTTTTTAAAATGATGCACGTTTGTTTAAAGTTGCTAATTTTGCCTTCGATTTGAAATCTCTCACATTGATTCAATCACATGACCCGAGAAACGTTCAGATGAATGAACTCTTGTATCGTTCAGTATTTCTTTTTGCCTGTTCGAGCACGAGCAGCACTCATTATGTATGAACTGGTACTGTAATATTTATGAGTATACTTACTCTGCACAAAAGCTCCAGTGGAGACTTGATTTTTAGGATTTGATGTATTTAAATTACACATTTTTAGTTGATGTTGTGTCACGTCTCTCTGTTTACTTCTTCATGGTAAATCCGAGTTCTATATATTTTTTGATTAAATCTGCGAAAACATTCCGGTTGTGCTGAAGCTCCAGAGAGTACTTGACATTTTCTATGACCTTCTTGTATGCAAGTGCGTTTTATTATTTCATGAGTTTGTTGTTTAAAGACATTAAAGTGTCACATGAAGTCTGATTTGATCTCCGACAGGGAAGAAAAACACTGTGAAACTGTTGGTGAGGAACTGAAGTACGAATATCGATCTCATTGCACTGGTATCATCCGATATGATACGATTTGATATGATCTACCAACCTAGGTATCGATATTATCGATATTTGGATCGCTCTGAACACGGCTCAAAATGATGCAGTACATATGCCAGGCCTTGAGGTGGCGCTGTAACTCTGCCACAGGAATGCACAAGTATGCAAGTATGAAGAAATCCTCGTATTGGAGAAACCCAACATGTAGCCTTGTTCAAGCGACGAGCATCAGCATGTTGTTGTTGCTAAGCGACGTCGTGGGGTCATAGGTCGAGGGGCGGGGCGATGACATCGTCGTTTTCAGCAAACGTGCGTCTTGCCCGTCCATACGGCAAAGCCGGGGCGGCGTATTAAAATTTTAAAATTAAAAACATAAATACCGCGCAAACGGTGAATAATTACAGCAGAACAATTTAATCCGTATGTCTGGAAAGAAGATGCACATTAGCGTAGCAACATGCTACGATCGTTTGAGAGACGCTGTTACTGCGTCAGCTGAAGCAAGAAACGTCACAACGTTCCTGCTTCAACAGGGTGAAGATTGTCTACATGTGATGTTTATAAAGCCACGGGAGCAGACTGTTCAACGTAGACCGGCTCACCTGTCGAACTGGAACGACATGCCTGAGCAACAAGACACCCAGTGTGTGTGTGTGTGTGTGTGTGTGGGTGTGTGTGTAAAGTGATGTTGAAACATACAAAGGGACTGTAGCAGGTTGCACACTGCCTTTAAAAGAACACCAAACCCTGCTGTCTGTATGACAGGCTACACACACACACACACACACACACACACACACACACACACACACACACACACGCACAGCCGTCCTAATTGCTGTCTCTCTCCTGCAGGGTGAGAAAATAGGCTACCTGAAGGCATCTCTCACCCACTCGTTTCCTCCCACCTCTTCCTCTTCTTCTGCTCTCACTCCTCTTCTTCCTCCTCGACGTCTTGCATGTTATTCCTCTTCTCCTCTCGTCTCATTACTTTTGCTCCTGGCCTCCTCTCTCGCCTCCCTCTGGTTTCTCGCCCCTCTCATCCTCCTCCACTCGAGGAGAAAGTGAGGAAGAGGGAGAACAAGTGAACCCGGAGACAAATAATCTCCGCGTACTGGTGAGAACAGTGTGAGGAAAAACACCCCACAAACTACAAGTCACAACCCCGGCTGCCGTGGATCTGTGCTGAGGCGCGCCGAGAGCTGTGGGCTTCAATAGGTGAAGAGCCGGCGTGGAGGGGAAACTGGAGGCGGCGGCGGCGGCGGCGGCGGCGGCGGCTCTCCTCTGGCGCCGTCACTTGTGTGTTTGCTCAGGAAAACTCCTTGATTTTTCATTTTTGATGTGCTTTTAGAAATAAGATCACAAAGTGAGACGACTGTACCACCCACTGAACGTCTGCCGTGTGAAGTGTGAAGCACCAGCTGAACCGAAGCTCAGTTGTTTTCTCGCATATTACAACCGTTAAGGAGTTCACTGTTTTCTAATTAGCCTCATTAATTAAAAAAAAAAAATTAAAAAAAAAGAGTTTTTGGCACATTTTTTTTTTTTATTTACATTTTATTTTAGGAAGAATATTCACATCGCATACTGATGAATTTGGACAAATAGGATCACAAAGAGGAATATCACGATTTTTGGCTTCAACAGTTTGAACTGAGTCGCATACAGCAGTGTGGTTCCTCTTAATTTTCCCGATCTGGGTCATACGAGTGTTATTCTGACATGACACGTTCTCCTTCAGGTCGTGCCTGAGGCCCCATTTACGTCACGTTTTCAAGTGAAATCGGAAAAAAACTGTTACGTTTTTGGGAGTCCGTTTGGACTCGACAATGGTGCTTACAAATTCTCAGTCTCCATGGAAACGGGAAGAAAGTGCAACTTTTCGAAAATGCTGCTTGTGTACATGTGACCGCGGCCGTAGTAAATAGTTCTTCTGCACATGCTCAGTAGGGACAATAAGAACAATGTTTCCTCCAGTGTCACGACTCCCAGTCCATATTCACCTGGGAATTGATACTTTTATTTTGACAGTCACCGTAACAACGATTCAACTTAGTTGTCTGTCCACTAGAATGTTTCGTGTTCTCCCGCTGTTGATGTTTAGAGCCCATTGTTCTCCGCTGCATGTCTTGTTTCATGACAAAAACAAACAGCAGCACCCACTAGTGGCCCAACATAAAAAGTACAGAATTTTCAGCATTTCTGTCTAAAACCATCAATTTGAAGGCCTTCAAGTCACCAGTTAACCTTGACAGCATGTTTTGCAAAACTATGGCCTGCACTGGGAGAGAATGGAAACGGGAACTCCTGATATTCCCACTGTGAGATGAGACGACAACCAATAACGACACCGCCATAGCAACGTCTGCATTTCAATAACCACTAACAAACTACGTACGCCACATTTCGCGGGCCGTCAAACCTTCTGTTGGATAAACACGACAATCTGTATCCGTCAAACACAATAACTTCTGTTGTTTTCTCTGCTGTGTTTGAAGAAAAGTTAGAAAAATGTTCTTTTTTAAATATTTTCTTCTTTTTTTTTTTTGCTGCAGACTTGTTGCGTCAGTCAAGCCTGTGCGAATAAAACAGCATGGGAGTTTGGGATAACCTGTGTGTGTGTGTGTGTGTGTGTGTGTGTGTGTGTGTGTGTGTGTGTGTGTACGCCTGAGGGCAGCCCTCTGAACCCTCCATCTTTCCCCTTTTTCTTTCTCTCAGAGTATAAAAAGAAAGTGGAGCAGGGCGGGACGGCACAGAAAGCGATACGCCGAGTTCGGCGCCGACGTGAGCGGATTGCTAATCGCGGCGGCGAGCCGACTCCAGACTCACTGCAATCATCCTGAAGAGGTGGCCTCGCTAATTGTTGGCAAAGCAGCAGCTATGATTATCATAATTATAATCAGCGGCGTCGCCACGGCTCTGTCCGGACCCCCCCGTCTGTGTAATGTGATCTGATCGTTAGGAGAACGTGAACCAACAACAACACGGAGAGTAAATAAACCAACAGGTGTGATCGAACGGCGTCTTGTCGTCGACATAAGCAGGCACCTGTATGAAAGACTGCATAACATCCAGATCATGAGCTAACGTAGACTATAGACTGCAGACTGAGCTGTTATTAATGAGTGAATAAGTCACTTTAGTCATGTTTACACGCGAGTGTGTGAGCCCCGAAAACTCTTTAGCATGTAGCATGTAGCAGGCCTGGGAGTTACGTGCTGAGCAGTTAAGTCTTTCTTCTCCTCTTGATATTTTGTACGAACGTACCGTAATTTCCAGACTATAAGCCGCTACATTTCCCCTACGCTTTGAACGCTGCGTCTTGAACAATGATGCGGCAAATTTACGGATTTTTTACGGGTTAACGAGCTTAATGCTGCCAATACATGGGTGATGCGTTCAGGTGCGTCACGTAACTCCGACTTACTGTTCTCTATGTCTGTTAGCAAGACTACATCAAAACTACTGCACATTTTTTATCAAAATTTTGAATAGATATTAGACTGTGGAAGATTCCATTACATATTGGAGGTGATCCGGAAACTTTTTTTTTTTTTTTTTCCTGAGTCCAGGTCAACCTTTGGTGGACGTCAGAACTCTGTGATTGCTGGTGCTGCTTGTATTCAGGTGCGCTCAATAGTCCAGAAACTATGGTAATTTACAGTCTGTGTTACTTTTGTCATTGTCCCATTAAAAAATCTCCAAATGGTCGACATTGTTCGTCCTCTACCTCCTGTGGACGTTGATGATGGATGACATCATATAATAGTCATCGGGTTGTATCAGGGATCTTTTCTGAGTATGGGGTACTCTGTGCAGTATCGGCCCTGATACCTTATACAGGTATCGGTATCGGTATCGATATCAGTGCATCCCTCATCCATCCACCTTTTCATTCTGGTTGATCCAAACATCACTGCTTGTATTCAAACCCTTGGAACTTGGAGACATAGTCAAACATTTTTTATATGTTCAAACAGAAAAAACTGAACTATTCATTGTGCTAATTTATTAATGCTGAAAGGAATCTCCGATCACGTTGTATGAGCGCTGCGTCTATGCATCCGAACAAGGAATAAATATACCCTCAGTAGGATTCGTTGGCATTTGTCTATGTTATGGCTATATATATGAAACAAAAAGCTTTTTGACAAGCGGGGACGTCTCAACATGCCAGAGTTCAGCTCAAACCTTGTCAACGTGCATTACTGAGCACACACACATCAACATACTGACTGTACGACGGTACCGAGTGGAGGAGGAGGAGGAGGAGGAGGAACAAAGTGGAAAAACATGAAGAATGACTCAACGCGCTCGTTCCGTGATTCATCACACCGGTTGGCAGATCCTGCTGTGGGATCCAATCAAAAGCTGAAAAACTGAAGTGAGGAGAGATGTCAGAAAGCGCTGCATCAATGCTCCGGGACAGCTGTCAATACGAAGGAGGAAGAGGAGCAGGGAGGGGTGAGCGGCTTGATGCAGCGAAGGACAGATGGTTGGAGACCGCTTCATCACTGATGCTATGGGACAGCTGTCAATAAAATGGAGGGAGAAGAAGAAACAGGGCCTGACTGTAGGGAAGGAAGCCAGGGGAGGGCGGCGAGGTGACGAAGACAAAGTGTAGCGCAGGGGGGTGGGGGGTGGTGGTGGTGGTGGTGGATGGGGGGGGTAGGACAATGAGCGCAAGCGAAAGAAAATGACAAAGTAGAGAAAGTCAGTGAAACATTGTGATGTCGTTGTCACTGTCAGCCAGGGAGAAGTGAGGAAGACAGAGAGGGAGTGATGGATTTGTCAGATGGCGCCAGGTTTCTGCTCTAACTGCAGCAAATACACTTGTTCTGCTCCACAAACGAGGACTAACAAGAGCGAAGTACACTGCAGCCGAGCGGGGATTTACCCCTTCCTCAAGCAGTTTGTCCTTTAAAGAACACAACACAGCTTTTTTCAGGGTGGCTGGACACTTTATCCTCGCTTAGGTGTTTTTTTGGGGGAGATTCACACTTTCTTCACTAAAGGTTCTAAAGGCTTTGTGAGGCAAGTTGGTTTTTTTTCAGCAGTACAGTGAGCCTTCGGCGGTGGATTGGTGTTGCTCGAGAGTTCACCAAGCTGGGTATTCGGTTCAAAACCCTTCAGCCACTCACCCATCTCTCAAGCCCCGTTTTACATGACAAGTTTTAGAAAACGCTCCGACTCCGTCCCCGTCGTGGTCACCAGTAGTTCTGCACGTGCTCTTGTTTGATGTTATCACCTGTGATATCACAACAGTCCTTAACGCTAAAATAGAAACTGAACCAATCTACTTCCAAATGTCATTATTGAGTCGTTCTCGATTGCAGTTGTTTGGAGGGTGGCTGTGTTTGCGTCGTTGCCTTCAAAGAGAAATAATCTTTAAGTGTGATTCTTTGGCCTCGTGTGACAATGGTGTTGGGAGCGTAAGAGATTAGATCCAATTAAGCCCATGGCAATCCAATTACCAGACCATGTGAAGTGTTCCCCACATTCAACAGAGTAATCAACACATGTGCCAACAGAAATGAAATATTGATTACGTCGGGAGTCGCGCAGTTACATCACTCATCTTCCCGAGTGGAAAATAAGTCTGGTTTGCAGAGGAGGTGTAATCTCTTGATTAGTAGCATCACGGCAAATGTTTTCCCCGGTAAGCTTGTTAGCTCTTTCTCTGCTATTAGTCAGATTGATTTCAGCCAATAAATTGACTTTGCAATAAACCTCCAGGGAGGGGCTGGAGCTGGTCAGAGGGGCACGTGTTTATAATGGATTGTCCTCTGCTGCATGTGTGTGGCTTCATGACATAGGAAACATGTGGAGATCAATGATTTTGGACTGTCGAAAAGATACACAAGGAAGTCCATGAAAATCCCAAACAGGCTGTGCTGCAAATAAGAAATCTCACCATCTGGCCAATCAAAGGTCCTTTATTAGGAACGATGAGTCTATAGAAATCAAAAAGTCTTAAACCATGTATATGTGGTAAACTGTTGCTTCTAAATATTCGAATAGTTCGACGGGTGTCCAGATGCACCCTGCCTTCGCTCACACTCAGCTTGGACGGGCTCCTGACGGTGGATGAATCCAGTCCACTGGGAAAAAAACAAAAACATCAAGGAGGTTTGGGGGGGTTTTTTTCCTCCTGATTTTATTCCGACATTTTGTTAAACAAGCAGGGTTGAATGTGTCTCTTCTACGTCAGATTTAATGGGGAACAAGCTAAGTGGTTGCATGAGTGTGTCTCTGTTTATAGGCCCCCCCCACACACACACACACACACACACACACACACACACACACACACACACACACACACACACACACACACAGAAGTGGTGTGCGCATGTGAAATCAGCAGCACTGTGAGTTAGAAATAGCAGAATTTACCCTGAGAGCTGTTTCATCCTGAGGCATTTGTCTAGTTAGGGCAATTTTACTTCTGATTGACTCCTGAAGTGTGTGTGAGACAGTGTGTGTGTGTGTGTGTGTGTGTGTAGATGTGCGTGTGTGGTGCGCTTATTTATTCCAGCCTTCTTCAAGTGACTCCTCAGGTGATGGCACACGGAGAGGGGGAATATCACCGTGAATGAGTGTGACCTATTTTCCAGCCAGTTCCCAGTTCCTGAGAGTCTTGTCAGGTGGATCCAACCGCCGTTAGGTGTCTCTCTTCCTCTCTCTGTCTGCGTTTGTATCACTCGGCTTCCTTTCTTTCTCTCAATACAGATCTGTCCGTCTCTTTCTCCTCACTTTCTGTGTCAAATCTGTTGAAAGCCGACTGTCTATAATAATAAGATTTCATTTTACTGACTACTGGGGATATTTTTTCCATATTATTTGATCTAATATGTGTGAATTTGTCGATAAATACACACATGTTATCAGTGCCTGACTTAAGTGCAATCTGAATATCTATAAAGTATTTTTTCCCTTAACTGATTCACAACAAATATCATTCTTCAATAGGAGATATGGAACGGGAGAACACGGGACATTCTAGTGGACAGATGACCAAGTTGGATTGTTAATACGGTGACTGTCAAAATAAAACTACCAAGTCCCAGGAGAATATGGCCTGGGATTCATGACACCACCGAGGAAACATTGTTCTTATTGTTCAGTTACTGAGCACGTGCAGAAGAAGTACCGTAATTTCTGGACTATAAGCCGCTACTTTTTTCATACACGTTGAAACCTGCGGCTTATAAAATGACGCGGCTAATTCATGGATGTTTAGTGATTAGCAGGCCCCATGCCACAAGATTCTACTTCCGCATGTAGATACACGCTGTTTTGGGACCGTCTGTTTGTCCAAAACTTGCCCTAAAAGGGATATTTCTGCTTTGTGCTGCTTTCCAGGGTAGGGAACTCCAGCAGCTGACAGCCGTGAGTGATGCGTTCAGGTGCATCATGTATTCGCTTCATTATCTACAGATAATCTTCAATGAAAGAGAGGATTTCTTCTTTTTCTCTCCAGTGTGTGTGTGTGAGCAGCCTGGGGCGCTGAAGAAAGCCGCCCTGGGGAGGCGGGGCTTAATAGCGGTCCCACCAATTACTGATTAACTCCATGAGTGACTGACATGAAATTAAACCAATCAGCGTCATTTCATGTCTGAGGTTTGGGGCCACAGGTTCAATGGCCAGACCTGCTCGGTGATCGGTTTGAAGTCCGTTCTGGTTTGTTCTCGTGTTTCTACGAGATGTTGAGATGGAGACAACAAGCTCTGATCGTTAACTCTGTCACATCTCTTCTAATTTACCCCTTTGAAAGGAGAAATCTGTCAGGTTACAGTTATTTTTAAATGCACACAAAAGTTAAAGTGTTCAGACTTGTTTGTTAGTGTTCATAAATGTTTGGATATGTTCATAATTATTTCTGGAAAATTTAAGAGATTTAAAATCGCTCACAGTTCATTTTGCAAGTGTCTTTTTGGGGGTACAATTCTAATATGTATTGAAAGATGGATTGATTGTTTTGAAAATATACCTCTTATACCTTTAGTGTTTCCTAAATTTCCAGTAAATCAGCCCCAAAACACGTTAATTTTCTAAAAGGCACTAATGAAGCATCTGCTTGTATTTCTTTACAGCTATGTTAATAAAAGAGTCTTAATAGGTGCTCTCCAGTCAATATTTGTTTAAAAGTACAATCCTTTTCACAACTAGGGGGCCTCGCTCAATCTAAAAAATGCAAGATTGTTGTAATGTGGTTTATAAAAGCGCTGTATTGAAATTAACTCAACATTGGCTGAAATTGAATAATAATGAAGAGCCTCACTTAAGAGGTTTACTGCCTGCCTTTAGGTTACAAGCTGAGATGTGTTGAGGCTGATTCAAATAAAAAACTTAAACCCAGAAACCCGTCGGACTTGATGCTCGTGTCAAACAACAGTCTTAATATCGAGTCTATTAAAAAACTAAACAAATAAAATAGGTCACAAACTCCAAATGCAAAGCATTTTTTCCAATTGCGTTGGCATAAATAGGGGCCCAAGAGAAAGTCATTTGTGCTGAATCCCACGGGAGAATTCTGTCCTCTATCACTCATCTCCCATACGTGACGTCTTTTACTTATAAATGAATAAACAACGCTTCTATTTTGGGGCGATAATTATTAGTTTCCGCACATTGGCGTGGCTGTCGCGCTGCCCCGTGGAAATCCTAAATAGGTTTTAGAACAGCCGTCAGCGAGACGGAGGTGAAAAATGTGTCCAGACGAGAGTTAAATTAGCTAATCTAATTGTGTGTGTGTGTGTGTGTGTGTGTGTGTGTGTGTGTGTGTGTGTGTGTGTGTGTGTGTGTGTGTGTGTGTGCGTGCGTTCTGCTCGCGTGCACTTTTGTGTGTATTTCCAGTGGCGTGTGCACGCCGCCGCACGTCGCCTGTTGCCGTAATCGAAGGCGCTGCTTGGTGGATGTTGCTCCGGCGCACCGCCGCTCTTCTGGCCCGCTAAACAGCCGCCATAATTGAAATTAAAAGGTAGCCACATTCATCATGCCGAGCCGGGCCTTAATTGAAATGTATGTTTGTTTGTGCAGAGGCAGCGTCGGCGGGAGGGAAGAGGGGAGAGTTCGGGAGACGGCGGAGAACAGAAAGAGAGGCTGCAAGATGAAAGGGGAGCGGGTTCGCGTTCGGTGTGTGTCGAAACGTGTGTGTTTGTGTTTGAAAAAGGAGAGTGAATGCGTAATGAGGCTGCAAAGCTAAGACTCCATATCTGTACCTGTCCTGATGATAAATAACTGAGGAGACGGATAGCACCCCTCCACCCCACCCCCCCTTCTCTCTCCCTTCAAGCATGTTTCTTCTTTAAATTCTAACTTTTTCCGTCTCTCCATTTGAATATTTCCACTCGGTATGTAAGGAGGACGCCTTTAACATTTAAGAAAATGTGAAAATTCATCCCCTGAAGTTGAGGAAAAACGGATCTTTGACTGCCAGAGCCCCTGAAATCCTTTTATTTACATTATGTATAACTCTATTGCAGTTTAATCTGATGCCGCAGCTGCAATCTCTTCCTCTTCCACATTGTTTTGAATACGATTACGGCCAAAATCTCATTAACGGGGATTCGAAAAGCCACAGTAACTTGGATTTCTTACGTTTGGCTTCAATGTTTGTCGGTACGTTAAATAAAAGAAGTAATACTTACAAATGGCCATTCTGAAACCTGCAGACGAAGACTTAGAGGAGACCTCTTGTTGTTCCAGTTCAGGTTAGAGAGCTCATATTATGCAAAATTCACAAAAGTGTGTTGCTCCAACCAGCCAATCAGAAATCAAACCCTACATAGTGTCATCGGGGGTTTAGCCAATCCCAATCAAGGTAGGCCCCTCCCTTTGACTCCTCTCACAATTAGGCAGCTCTGCTCTGGCACATGGCACCACGAGAGGAAGTACTTCCTCCTCTTCCCTAGATGGGCATGTGTGGGTGGAGCCAGTCCAGCTCACACAGACACAGCAGATTCTGAATGCAGCTCCTATGATCCAATATTCAAATGGAGGAAAATCAAGGAGGAGCTAGAATCTTTCAATACAACGTTTTTTGTGTTGAAAAGCAGTTTAATAGGACTCCTTTAAGGGACCAAAATAAGTACGATAACAAGAATGTAATGATTGAAAAGGAAATCAAGTAAAGTGAAGTATCGTGTATTAATTGGACAGTCTGATCAGATGACAATGTCAAGATGTAAAAGAAGTGCATCAGGAAGTTAGTTCCTTGAGGAGCACAGGAACTAAAATCTGCTTCGCCTTGTTCCTTCCGACTCTGAAACATCGAGTAAACGTCCTCCCGGGGACCTGGAGTGTCTGCACGGGTCACGTTCTATCAGTACATATATTAAAACCGGGATCGTTCAGAGACAAGCAGCGAGATTGTAAAGTCAGACGGTCCGCCGGTGTCACTCTTTAACGGAAGGTTTCTAAAACTACTGACTACAAACTGGTGCATTTCACTTCACTGAAAACTATAAAGTGTTTGTGACTGTCTCAGTGCGTGCGTGTGTGTGTGTGTGTGTGTGTGTGTGTGTGTGTGTGTGATTGAAAAGTTAAACAAAAGTAGCCCAGAGGGACAGATAGCGCTCTGTAAGCACTTTAAGAATATGCACCAGACTATTTAACTTTTACAGCAGTTTAATTTGCGCCGGCGCACAAGCTAATTAACCCCAAAACAGAAGCAAACCGTGTGATTCCTCCGGTGTGGCTTCTTAAACAAGGTGCGGGTTGTGATGTGTGTCGATCTTGGAGGACTTGAACCAGCAACAGGAAAAAAAAAAAAAAAAAAAGAAGACTAATGCGGGTCAAACGGGGTCGATTCTGCTCCAGTTTTGGGCACGTCGGCTCCTCGCGACGCCGCGCAGGAAGGATTCACATTACGCCCTTATTAGTACGAGGTCGGATTCCCCGTTTGCAAACGTGAGCGCGCTGCTACATTATTGTGGGATGTTAAGCTGTGACCCGCCGCGCACGTTAAGCAGGGTTTCACCGTCGCCTCGGGGCCGCGAGCGACACTCTCCACTTCCTGCTGGGTCCAGAACAAACAAGGCGACGGAGCTGGATCAAGGTGAGGAGGCGCGACGCTGCCGCACAAAAGGTCAGCGGGCGCACGCACACGCACACGCACACGCACACGCACACGCACACGCACACACACACACGCACACACGCACACACGCACACGCACACACACACACACACACACACCAGCTTTTGGAATGCATTTCGTGAGTTTGTTAAGGGGATATTTCATAACTTCTAGATGCTCAGAATCTCTGATATACGTAAGTAGTTCAGTACAACAGCATTTTGTCTTGTTTCACGTACTACTAAAGATAATTTTACTCTGAGATCTCCTTTAGATTTTAAGAAAAAAAAATAGATAGAAATAGACCTTAAATATTTGCATTCTAATGCATTCTGGAATACTAAATACTACATTGTGACATGAGGATGTTGGCTTCTTAACAGTAATATTTTCTCCTTGACATTTGTGCTGATGGATCTTATATCTTTGTTGTCTTTTTAAAGAAATAGCTTCTCTTCATTGGTGATGGTTTTCACTTGTACGTGTACCTGTAGCTGATGTACCTCACTCCATGTACATGTAGTACTTGTTTAAACCGGCTGTATTTGACACATTGCTTCTATCTGCACCCTAAACTGAGTACCTGTTGACTCTCAACTGTGAAATAGTTCAATTATCCTCCAATTTGTTTTTAATTGACTATTGGATCTTATTTGTTCTCTGCAGGCCTTTAGAATTAAACCCTCCTGTGTGGATTCTGCAGATAGAATTCCTCAGCATCTTGAAAAGAGAATTCATCCAAATTCCTCCTCTCTGCTTCAGCATTTCAAACCCGTCAGGATGAGTCAGTGAATTACAAACCAATCAGAGGCCACCTTTTTAAAACGTATAGACCACGTGGTATCAACTGACCAATCACGTTGCTCGTTACTGGACGTAATATTAAACTGTTGCGAGTTGTGTACTACTGTATTCGCTATATTTGATACAAAGTGTCTTTGGTCAAATTTGCAAAAATCCCATTTGTGGTGTTCAGACTTTCATTCAACATCAGATTTGAGTCACATAAAATAAAAAAAGTTCTACATTGGGTGTTTCACTCACAGCAATTTATTATTATTATTTTTTTAATAGAACTGCACTTTGAGGTATAAAATCTCCCGAAGCTCAGAGTTGTGGAACATTCTAAGAAAGCTCGCGCTTGATTTCCACTGGCGCTGCACTATATCTCGCCCGGCTCCAATATATCAGGCTGGGTTGGAGTCTAATGGTGTCACTGGAGTCACATTCAGCTGCTGGAAGCTGATGATTTGAAGTGCAAGGTGCTTCTGAGCACCATACAGTGATGTTCAATTTATCACTCACTGTCAGCGCGCCGTCCCGGCTCGGGGCTGCCGGGCCTCTCTGACACCACGTCGCTCCATAACTTCATTGACCTTGCGTTTACTTCCCAAGGCCCCGGCTTCTGACAGCTGTCAGTTAATTTGCTGCTTTTCTTTTCAGGACCTTTCCATTATATAACCATAAATACATATATATATATATATATATTTGCTTTCATACAGACGTATGCAATGCGTTGAAATACTGGGGGGACTTCAGCTGTGGTCACACTGTGAACCGGCCGCTCCACCAAACCTCCGGTCAATTTATTAGTAACAAGGAGTCAATCAAAACCATTTGAGGTGTAACGTCCTTCGGTCCTTCTCAAGCATTTATTCACGCACTCCTTCGCAATGGAGCAGGATGTCAAAATGTAGTGATGCCACGTTTGTGCATTAGGTGGCAGCAGCGAGTCACCGTAGTAACCGATGTTTGATTTCTTTCTGAACTTCATCAGTTATGGTATTTTGTTTGTGGTTTCCGAAGACAAGTTGGCGGGCTGCCCATCTTGAGTAGCCGTTCATGCAGCACACAGAATCTTAGCTTTGGGTGCGGCGAGCTACGAGCTACAAGCTACGAGCTACGAGCTACGAGCTAGCTTCCTGCACAGAGTTCGTATGTCAGGATCCAAAGGGAATACGTTTTTTCTTAATTTTTCTGGTATTTTAAAAATAGTTTTTTGAATACGAGACAATTCTTTATATATAGTTTGCATCTGTTGCTCATGGTTTTTAACAAATGTTCTTGAACTAATTATTATAACTAAACTATTAAAAACATAAAATGGTAGTTTTCCTCTCCACTTATACATGCAGGGAAAAGGCCCCGGTCCGGTGAAAACCATATCTAAACTTCAATTTTAGCTGTTTTTATTTACATCAAAGTGTTAATCTGGGAAAACTGATATTTTTTGTCTTTCATTGTGTAATATATATAATAAAGATACGTTTATACAGATAGTTAATACAGATAGATGACGAAGAACTGCTTACAAAAGCCTGAATATTTCAATTGTACCTGTCTTCACATATATGCAGGTTTCTATTGCAAAATACACCACCTAGTGGCCTCAAATGGCAACGGCAGCATTTTCAACATTTACTTTGTTCCTGTATGTAAATGATCGTTTTCATTGCACGTTTGCTTCATTTAAAAGGGAAAAGCACTCTTTCCAGCAGAAACATTAAATCCTTAAGCTCTTTATTGCCCCCTAGGGAAAGGCCACCTCACTTTAAAAACATTTTAATTGTCCGCATCACCAAACAAGCTTTAGATTTCCACCATTGTACGAAATGATGCATTTTCTGTAATGTCTTCCCGTTTTATTTTCATCTCTGCTGCTTTTTTTTCCCCCCCTCAACTGACTTCTAATCTTTTAGTAAACTGCTCCCATGCAACGAAGAACAAGAGAAAAATGTTTAAATTAAATTATGTTCAGTCTGAAAAAAAAGAAAAAAAAGTCGGTCCCTTTCTGAGCCGAATGGCTTTTCTTCCATTTACCGGCTCATGAATAGTGATGAGAAGCAAAGCCATCAAGTGAAATGATTAGAAAATAACTGTACTTTTGTCTGCCAGTTCTTTTGGAGCTTGTACAAATTAGAACCGCAACATAAACGCTGACATTTGACTTTCCACATACTTTGAAAATAGTTTTTGTGTTGCATTGCCGTCTTTTGTCTCGTCGTTATATATATATATATATATATATATATATATATATATATATATATATTTTTTTTTTAGGCTTCTGTGGATCGGTTCAAAAAATAACGTGTGAATCGTGACGAAAGGGCCTCAGAGTAGATCAAGGGGAAGTAACTTTGTGTTTGAACAGAAGTATTAAAAAAAACAATAATAAAAAAAAATATTTTATATATATATAAATATACACTGCTTACTGCTGACACACTTCCACTGATCCACAGGTGGTGAAATGGACCGAACCATTTTGATAAAGTAGAGGTGTTCAGGTACTTCCTTTCTCAAATATTTTCTTCCTCTAAAGATTTAACGGGATTTGACTTTTCCTAATTTATCACACTTTAAGTACTCACATATTCGGAGTTGTGTTTTGTCCCTTTCCATGACAACGATGCGTAGAGTCACTGAAAATGCAACTTTTGGAAAATGACTCCCGAGGTGAAACTTTTTGAAAATGGAAAAAAACCCCAACACTTTCTGGAAACGCGCCTCAGTCACACCTGAATACAACAATTTGAAACTAGATTAGAATATTCTGATCTGCATGTTTTGTAGCTGGAAACTTTAGTTGTAGTGTAATTCTATACTGACATGTAATTTGTATTCACTTTTCAGTTATATGCAGTAGTAGTAGTAGTAACATAACAACAGTTGCAAATTGTACTTAGTTGACATTAATAAGTAAAGGAGGTGGCGTCTGGACCCTGAAGACTTCTTTTGATCCTCTGGAACAGTTACTACCACGTGGGGGAGTAAACAGTGACTGGGCGTAGGAGCCTGATTCCATTTGTGGAGCTTTGTGGCGCTAATTAAGAGAGAAACGCGATTCTGACCTGTGAAGAAAAACTCACGTCGCACCGGCCTCGACATCACCAGAGGAATTAATGGAGCTATGTGCTCAGGCTTTGTGCCAAACTCAGAATAAAGGAGGAGTTTTAGTTTTACCCTTTATTATTTTCTTGGTTATTTAGCGAGGCCTCTCTGAAACCGATGTGAAGCGGTGAAGGGTCTCAGATCCACGCGGCCTGCTCTCTGATGTCTCAAATCTCTGCAGCTTCAACAGGAGGCGGGGCGGGGGAATGGGGGGGGGGGGGGGGGGGGGGGGGGGGGCGTCAATGGAGCTGATGATATCTTCAACTGAGATGGCATTTTGATATCCCCTTTTTCAAAATGTGACAGATTGGAGATGAGAGAGCGTCCGACGTGGCCCGAACACGAACCATACAACACGAATCATCGGTGGCATTTTGAAGGAGCCGCAAAATGAAAAGCGTCTTTGTTACATTTCAAAGGAAACACATAACGTGAGGAGGGTTTATCGGAACGGCTTTTAGAAACCAGCTTGAGTCGCTTCTTTTGTTTATTTTTCCATGTATAAACAGAACCGAGCCCGATGTGTCGCTCCAACAAATGCAAATCTACGTAATAAATAGTGAGCACGAGGTTATGTACTACAAAAGAAATTGTCCGGGGGGTTTCGAGGGGATAACTTTTCTCGACAGGATGTTTTCCCATTAATTTGTCAAAGTATAAATGTATATAAATAATAATATATATATATATATATATATAAAAAGTCTGACTGAATCTGTTATCAAACTAATGATGATGAACTAAAAACGTAAACTTTAATGCAGACTACGGCTCAGTTGTACCACAATGTTTTAAAGTGGGTGTCTGTTTATGCAACAACGTTGCTCAGAGTCACCGAAAATGCAACTTTTTGAAAACGTTACGTTTCCATGGAAACAGAGGAAAATGCAACTTTTCTGAAATGCTGCTACTGTTCCTGCTAGTGGTTCTGCACATGCTCAGTAGAGACCATCAGAACATTGTTTCCTCTGTGGTGTCATGACTTCCTGTCCATATTCTCCTGGGACTTGGTACTCTTATTTTGACGGTCACCATAATAACAATC
Organism: Lipophrys pholis; assembly: GCF_963383615.2. Classification (NCBI taxonomy): domain Eukaryota; kingdom Metazoa; phylum Chordata; class Actinopteri; order Blenniiformes; family Blenniidae; genus Lipophrys; species Lipophrys pholis. The sequence goes on from NC_137642.1 coordinate 26,485,564, forward strand.
TGACGTGGTTGTGTTCACTAGAATGTCCGTGTTCTCCCGTTGTTAATGTTTAGAGCTCATTGGTCTCTGCTGCATGTGTGTGTGTGGTTTCATTACAAAAACAAACAACAGCACCGACTAGTGGCCCAACATTAAAACTATATAATTTTCAGCGGTTCTGCTGTTTCCATGAAGACGGACATTCTTGTAAATGCAACACTTTTCTGAAAGAAAACAAAAAGAAAAACCAAAAAGAAGGATCTGACCTTTTCGTCCCTCCGCGGCTCCTGTACCTTTGCCGACACATTTGCGCATTTCATTTTCGAACTCCTCCCGACGGCTCACTCGACACGACTCGTGGAAATTGGAATTTAAACATCAGCGAAGTCATTTCAGTTGGAATTAGTACCTGATGCAGACAAACTTAATTGTTTGCACTTCAGGACATTTCTTCTTTCATTAAGTTGACTATCAACACTGGTTTACTGTCATTGGAACAGTGACTTCATGAGGCGATGGTTCACTTGCCAAACACTCCCAGAATTGTTGTTACTTTGGATCAGTAGGCGTGGACAAAGATTGAATATTAAATCTATTCAACAGTAAATAAAGGAAACCTTAAGCATCACTAGGGTTATGGACAGTCTGATTGTCTCTATGTTCTCACCTACTGTAGATCTGACCGATCATTCACAGTCAATATAGAAATCATCTTAAGACTTCCTCCAGATATATTACATTTACAACAATAGGACACGTTGACCTTTACCCGAGACCTCTGGCAGTGGAAATGTGATCAGCTCATCCCGTTACCTCTGTGGCCACGGCTGCATTCATTTCTTCTGTTTGGCTTTAAAATGTGAGTATTTAGCTGCACGGAACGCCTCTTGCTGCTGCTGCTGCTGCTGGATATCATTTACCCAGAGACACTGGACACACGTCTGATTACGACCTTGCACAAAATCGGCCTCCAGTGTCCTTCATTCAAGGTGAAGGCTTCAGGAAGTTAATGGGATAGCTCGAATCTAAATACATAATGCTGAAGTTTTAGACTTTTTCAGGGACTGTAATTAATTCGGTCGAGGTAAAAATGAGAAAAACCCTTTCCGCAATGCACACACCTGAGAATCTACTGATGTAGAAAGGCAAATTAACACACGGTGCAATGGAAAGGGACGTATATCTGCCTCTCTTAGCTCTGCGGCTCCCAAAGCTACAGAAACAACAGAGGGATGGAATTCAATAAGGAATAGAAGCAATGCTGACAGGTAATGCCCCCACTACACTTCACAGCCATTTGTCAATAAAGAGGCAATTACTAAAATGTAGCAGCCGTTTGTGTGCTGCCTGGGGATGTGAAGGAACAAGAAGGGGGGGGGGGGGGGGGGGGGGGGGTTCTATAGATTTGTTGTGCTTGTCAAAGAGAAATACACACAAATGAACATAAATACACATCAAAGTAGGTAAACACATTTGTATGCATGAAGATGCAGGCTGTAAACCATTTAAACAAACATGCATTTTCCTACTTAAAGTTTTGTTAACACATCGCTCCAGACACACACAAACACTGCGCTCAGGGCTACAAATCAAGATAACGGATGGAATCGGTGGAGACCGTCAATAAATGGCTTTCCACTGGAAATAAATAAATAAATAAATGAACAGGAGTGCATAGGGGGCACCTATGGATGAACAGACGTGCGCCTACTTCCAAAACACTTGCTCAGCATACGTGTTAAAGAGATATCAGCATACGAAAAGGTTACCCATCAAAAAAAAAAAAAAAAAAAAAGCAATTTCCAGTCAATTACAAGAGCTGTGCAGAAATCAAAAGTCATTTGGACTTGCTGTTGTACAGAGCTATTATTTTCCAGTCTGTTGTACCGATGTCTCCTCCTATTTATGGGACGGCGATGACAGCTGAAGGTTCTGGCTTTTTTTTTTTTTTTTTTTCATGACACTCTCATTAAACCAGCCCACCGTTCTGCGTGAACGACTCAGCGCGGCAGGGTTTTTTTTTTTTTTTTGCTGCCACTGTAGCTCAAATCAAGCTTTTATTTATTTATTTAGTTTTCTTTCCTTTTTACCCTCTTGACATTAAGGACATTATAGCCCCATCAGTCACCGTCTCCAAGAATGAGTCCTTGTCACAGACGGGATGAAACAACCCATTAAAACACCGGTGTGACAGAAATGTTGCCAGGTTGACTTTGTGGGGGTAATAATCTACTCCCTCGGCGCTGGCTTACAGCTCTCCAGACACACGCCAGTAAAAGTTCAACGGCTTTACCAACTTCAGCGTCGTCAGAGATACAGTGGCTGGATGTGGAGAACCGAGACGCTGCTCTGCTAATTAGCGCTGTCGCCGCCGAGCAACAAAGTTGGTGATTGAATCTGCAGTTTCTTTCTTTATCTACCTTCACTTCCTCAATCTGTCCATTTTCTCTAGCTTTTCGTTCCGTCTTACGGCTGATATGCGCTCCTGCGTCTACGGTACATCGGGCAGGGCGTAGCCTCGACGGTCCCCTCACCCGGGAGGTTCTGTGTCGAGGCTGTACGCGTCGCAAAGTAGTTCACCCACCAGAACACAAGGGAGCGTAGTTGGTAGTTTTTAGAGGTGACAGTCACGGTAAATAACTAGAGCTACACTCGGTAGAGCGCAGACCTTCGCCAACGTCACATTTGTTTGAACCGAGTTAGTATCGCTGGCATGTTAGCGGTTAACGCATATCGACGCCAAACTGGGTAGGTCATCATTCACATCACTGTGAAACACTGAGCAGGGAGCGTCTCCATGGCAACAGATGCTGATCTCCTTTGGTCTCCTACATGAGGTGCCTCTCTCATCCGCTTTGTATGGGAATTTTTTTCCGCAGTTTTTGGGGGTTTATTCGGAAACGGTTAGTTGCTAACGTCCTAAAATCTTATCAATTGCTCCTCGGATGATGACAAATCATCCCTGAAGATTTCATGCAATTCAGGTTAGCGGTTTTTGGGAAGAGTTTGAAAATACATACATACATACATACATACATACATACATACATACATACATACATACATACATACATACATACATACATACATACATACATACATACATACATACATACATACATAAATACAAACCAATAGATAGATAGATAGATAGATAGATAGATAGATAGACAGACAGACAGACAGACAGACAGACAGACAGACAGACAGACAGACAGACAGACAGACAGACAGACAGACAGACAGACAGACACAGATGGAAACATAACCTGACTGGCCCAACTTTAATTGGTGTCATTGTACTCCCATTGTTTATAGCGTAAACAAACAACAGCACCAGCTAGTGGCTCAACATTCTATCTATATTGTTTCCAGTGTTTCCGTTTCCGTCAAAACAGACATCGTTTTTAAAACGTCGCCGTGCAAATGCAAAACTTTGCCTAAAATCGATGCGTTTTCAGTTAAAACGTGTAAACGGGGACGTATGTTTTTGATAAAATTCAAGAATATACCCGCAAAAACTTATCTTTTCTAATTTACCAGCTGCTCTTTAAAAAAAATTGCTTGTAAAGTTTTGGGGTGCAAATCCGTAAAAAAAAGATTTGAAATGTGGCATCAAATAGTTTTAATAAGGGGTTTGTCCCTGTTGCACAAGTTATGTGGAACTTTAACTAAGTGGTGCTTCAAGCTGCATTTAATCTGGAGAAAATATCTTTTACTTTGAGTGACACATGTCGTGTGTGTGTGTGTGTGTGTGTGTGTGTGTGTGTGTGTGTGTGTGTGTGTGTGTGTGTGTGTGTGTGTGTTCCCTGACGGATGCCTCATTGACAGCATTATTGGGGGCTCTCTGGCTGATTGGACGCAATCAGACACACAACACACCGACGCTGTCAACAGTGTCCACGGGGGTCCTCCGCATGATTAGAGACAAAGACAACCTCCACTGATTGCTCCTTTCTTCGTGATTACCCCCCTTCAAACACTCACCGGAGGAAAACACTACAGTTTGTGTTGATCAAACTTTTATCCCCGCCGTTCGTCCCGGTTTGGAGGCTCTCTCTCCGTTCCGTCAGCTGCTCCGGATCGCAGTCCAAACAAATGTAATCTTAAATAAAACACAAAAGCGTCGTGAAGTTGTCGTGCCGTTGCCAGATAAAGGTTTCTGAACTTTTCCCTTCGACACGCAAGGCACCGCGCCGCGCCGACGACACGTCCGCGGTTTCCCCGAGACAAACGCCTTGAAGCTCGCTAGTAAAGAGTTGCCAGGTTATGAGGCACAATAAACATGTCAGACTCACCAGATGGTGGAATAAAACAGTTTTACAGCGGCTTTGTTAGCGAGCGTTGACGTGTTTACTTCTCTGGGAGTTTGTAGGCGCGCGCGTGTGTGTGTGTGTGTGTGTGTGTGTGTGTGTGTGTGTGTGTGTGTGTGTGTGTGTGTGTGTGTGTGTGTGTGTGTGTGTGTGTTTATCAGAACGCCATCTCACAAGCTCCCTTCAGGTGTCGGTTGTGCATACAGGCGTGAAGATGTTCCACGGCAAGGGTTTCGCTTTGTTGGTGTTGCGCGCACACCATTAGAAGAAGTGACAGCCTTTCTGCTGAATGCAAATGAACCTTAAGTTAAGAAGAAGATTTTCTGACCTTGCGTGAGAAGTTGACTTTGAGTTTGGTTTGTCGGCATCGGAATGTAAACTTCAACCTCAGAGTGTCCAACTGGCTGTTCAATCTGCAAAGAGGAAGAGCCGACGTCAAAGCGACTGAGGGTGAGTTTGTGAAAACATGCATGCTGACGGCTGTAACGGGACGCAAGAGGCATTACGTACCAAATGTGTCTTTTTACAGATTTTATAATCAGAGTAAAGCACAGCTGCTTTTTCTGGAAACAGTAAAATTCAAATACTGCAAATAGAGGAAAGTGTTTCAGGAGAGTTCCCTATATTCTGTATTAACTTCATATAATTGTACTTATTTATATTTATTTATATTTGTCTTGTATTATCCGAGGTCCCATTTATACAACGATGTTTCAAACTTGATTGATTTTGCTTTTGTTTTTCAGAAAGGTTTTGCGTTTACACGGCAATGTTTTGAAAATGACGTCAGGTCGATGGCAGAAACGCTAAGAACACCGCAGCTTGCATGCCAGGCCACTAGTTGGTGCTGTTGTTTGTTTTTGTAATGAAAGCACACACACACACACACACACATGCAGCGGAGAACAATCCCTTCTAAACATTAACAACGGGAGAACGCGAACATTCTAGTGGACAGACGACCAAGTTGGATTGTTATTATGGTGACTGTCAAAATAAAAGTACCAAGTCCCAGGAGAATATGGACTGGGAGACATGCCACCACGGAGGAAACATTGTTCTGATTGTCTCTACTGAGCATGTGCACAACTACGACCATGGTGACCAGAAGCAGTAGTTTTCACCGGACTCCACAACGGCGGGAGTCTGAGCGTTTTCAAAAAGTGCCGTTCTCAAAGTTGCTTTTACGGTTGCTTTTGAGCTCCGTTGTCGTGGAAACGGACCCCAAGACGCAACAAAGATTTTGCGTTTTCGCTCGAGAACGTCGTGCAAACGAACGCGTGCTGCGATCCCTTCGCCGTTCCGTTTTTTCCTTCAAGTGCTTCGCCGCTCCGGGAATGCGCAGAATGAGTCGGGAGCCGCGGGCGTTCATTAACCGCACTAAAACTCTGAAATTAGGCTGTCACAGGGGGCAGGAAGAAAGAGACGAAAATGGTGATGGAGTGATAGAAAGAAAGCTAAGGCAGACTAAGGAGAACGAAGGGGGAATAGTAATGGCGCCGTAAAATGGTGGGAGATGGAAAAGATAGAGAAGGATGGGAGAAAACAGCGATGGTGGGATAGGAGGAGAGAATTAACTCCTCCAAGGAAAGCTGATTTCATTCCAATCTATCTTCCTGCCTAATTCCCTGACTAATAGAGATATAAGTCAGACGCTATCGGGGGGGTGGGGGGGTGGGGGGGAGGGGGGTGTTCATGAAGGCTGGAGCGAGGAAGATGGAGGAGGTAGGGATGAAGAGGAGAGTGGGTGAGGAAGAGGAGGGGATAATTAGAAGTTATAGGGCCTGATTCAGTCAGATCCTGCATGAAGCGTGCTAAATTGCTTGCCCGAGAAAATAGATTGAGTTTGTGTGCCTTTGTGTTTACTTTGTTTTTAAGGAGGAATAATACTGTGAGTGACATCACGCGCAAAGAGGAGTATTTAAATTGGGGTTTTTTCGCGTGTTTTATATCCTGATGATGAGCTTAAAACCGCCGCTGTGTTGGATCGTTGGTCATATATGGAATATTTATAGAGACAGTGATTGCTTGGTGCATCACGTATGACAGTGTGGAGTTGGACGTGTTGGAAGATCTAGAACATTCATCGTCATCATCGTCATCATCATCATTCGACTTCCGTCAAGATTTGATCTGGTCAATTGCTAGAAAACCAGCAGAGGGCGCCACTCCTTCAGTGGTGGGGTGGATAGCCGGTGGCTCGACCGAGCGAGCTCAGTCCAGCTCACACAGACGCAGCAGATTCTCAATGCAGCTCCTGTGATCCAAGATTCAAACGGAGGAAGATCAAGAAAAAAACAATAAACTTTGAATACAAAGTTTTTGGACCGACGAGACCATGTGGAAGAGTTGAAAAGTTGGATTGTATGACTCCTTTGATAACAACAACAATGGTTGCTCCGGATAGAGCGGCTGAAGCTACTGGTGCCTGTCGCTTTAATAAGGCACAGTTAGGTTACAGCGCCACCTAAAGGCCTGGCATAAGTAATATATTGTTTTGAGCCGTCTTCATAGTGACGTGTGGATGGAAATTATTTTAAGAAATCCTGATTTTGGCTCGTGTGGACACGGCCTCATTTTGGACGTCCATGAGACTTGACACTCTGCGAATCCCGTTCGATCAGCTTCCGGAGTGTTTGCTCACAGTATCGTGTCTTCGCCCGTTCCCATACGCACGGCCGCTTCGTCCATCGGTCACCGTCTTGGCACGACAACAAATCAAACCCTTTTCCACACAAACAACAGAAAATGGAAACGAGAAAACGTGAGGACGAGGAAGTGTTAACAGACGGCCCTCAGCCACTAACAAGTGACAGCGATGGGATTAAATCTCAGGGATTGACTGAGTACATCAGCACGAGTACAAACTGTCCCATTGATCCCCCCCCCCCCCCCCCCCCGCCCCGATCGATACGCTGAAAGGCGCGGGATGAGTGAGGACAGCGCGTGCTGCCTTCCCCTCTCACGCAGAGCAGCTCCTTAATTCAACCTAAAGTAATACATTTGTACTCCATTTAAGTAATAAACGCTTCATTTTGGTTCATTTAGCTGCACTGACAGGCTCCTCATTCCGCGGTATCATTTTAATTACAATTTGGTCTCATTTTAATTGTGGTGTTTTGGGTGAGCGCGAGTCATCCAAACAGCCTCAATGAGCACTGATAGAAGGAGAAATGGCATTGATTAAAGACAATGGCTGATAAAATGTGGTGGAAATGATCTCTTCAAGAGACTTTGATTAAATATGAATAGTGAAACATAGACTTGGAAGGCATATAAAGACCTTCACTGTCATTCGGTTGGCTGGTATACAAATGATGCCCGACCAGTGGAAATGTGCTCCCACTTTTCATCCATTACGGATCTACATTAATAGTCCTCGTGTAATTGAGACAGCTGCTGCGAAACTTTCGATAATGCAAAGCGATCCTGCAAATTGTTGTGCAGGCGCAACCCATCAAAAGTTAATGCTCAGAGGGGAATGGGGAGAAAAAAAAAAAAAAAAAAAGTCTTGATTAATATTGGAGCCGGTTCTTAATGGAGGCTGTCAACAAAATCTGGGAAAATTCACCAAAGTTCTGAGGTAATGCAAATTATATCATTACGCCAGGCACAATGGGTACCTAATAAAGCTTTGACAGATCCATTCCCACCATAAAAACCGTATCTAAAGTGGATCTAATGTTTCAATCAGCCAAAGAAAATGGCCAATAAGGGTCGACGATTCTTCAGAAATGTCCGAACGTGGAAGAAACCGAACCGTAATGATCTTCACTCATCAGCCAAAAGGCCTTTTGTAAGACCCAAAGTTCATTTTGCACAAAGTTTGAGGAGTTCAGTGACGTCTTGGCACAGTGAAGGGCGACTTTAATCGCTGTGAAGTCCCGACGCTTCAGCCACAAGTTTATAGAAGAACTATTTAAAGTTACTCAACCAGAACAAAAAATATCTTCCCATAAAATGTACCACCGACTCGGCTCGGGAAAAAAAAAAAAAAAGCCAAACTTTCTGAAAGCTCCATGAGAATACTCTTAATTAAATGCAGTGAAACTGATCGTTAATCATTTTTCCGAATCGAGATCCGGTGTACAGACGGGATCTTGCCTCGGGAACCTTCGGGTGTTTCTGTGACGCTGAGACGTCCAAAAACCCGGGGATGTTTTGCAAAATTTAAATGCTAGAAATCCGTATTTGTATGAGTGTAATGAGGAATCTCCTTCAGAAAAGGTTTGGCAAAATATTAGAGATGTACTTCAACACTAAAACAGGGTCTGAAATATTTCATTTTTCCCGTGTGGACTCCGGTCGAGGAACTTTAACATGAAGAACAAACTGTTTTATTTTGAAGTTCATTCAATGTTCTTTTGGTGTTTTTTCTCCTTCAGTTCTTCACAAGGCCTCAGTTCATCAAATCAGTTTCATTTAGATTCATACAGAGAATCTCCTCTAGTCTGGTTCTGCAGGTTTCTCCTCTCAGTCTGGTTCTGCAGGTTTCTCCACCACCTAGTCTGGTTCTGCAGGTTCCTCTTCCTCTAAGTCTTTGTTCTGCAGGTATCTCCTTCCCTAAGTCTGGTTCTGCAGGTTCCTCCTCCTCCCAGTCTGGTTCTGCAGGTTTCTCCTCCTCCCAGTCTGGTTCTGCAGATTCCTCCTCCTCCTAGTCTGGTTCTGCAGGTTCCTCCTCCTCTCAGTCTGGTTCTGCAGGTTCCTCCCCTTCCTAGTCTGGTTCTGCAGGTTCCTCCTCCTCCTCCTAGTCTTGTTCTGCAGGTTCCTCCTCCTCCTAGTCTGGTTCTGCAGGTTTCTCCACCACTCAGTCTGGTTCTGCAGGTTCCTCCTCCCCCTAGTCTGGTTCTGCAGGTTTCTTCACCACTCAGTCTGGTTCTGCAGGTTCCTCCTCCTCTACGTCTGGTTCTCCAAGTTCCTCCTCCCAGTCTGGTTCTGCAGGTTTCTCCTCCTCTAAGTCTGGTTCTCCAAGTTCCTCCACTCAGTCTGGTTCTGCAGGTTTCTCCTCCTCCCAGTCTGGTTCTGCAGATTCCTCCTCCCCCCAGTCTGGTTCTGCAGGTTCCTCCTCCTCCCAGTCTGGTTCTGCAGATCCCCCCTCCCTCAGCCTGGTTCTGCAGGTTCCTCCTCCTCTGTGTCTTCTGCACACGGCCTCCTATCGAGTTATCGAACAGCCGACTGTGGTTCGCCTCTTCACAACGCTGCGGCTGCAAATTCAATCTTCTTCTCCTTTATGTTGACTCATTATAGGAAATCAATGGATTTCAGCCTTTTTGAGCGCAGACAAGATCAGATGTGGTTAATGAGGTCGTTGTTCCATCAAATCCCGACAGATGTGACTTCATCCTCTGGCTTTATGTTGCGAAAGCTGTTTTATCGGGTTTCAGACGAGCGTCTGAAGCGTTTCAGATGATCTGAATCCGTTTCTCCACAGACACAATGACGTGCTTATATTCATACATAAATGGAAAAAACAAACACGTTTAGGGGTGGCGACATTTTAATTTATACATGTGATGAATCATCACAATCTAAATTTTGAGAATTTCTAGCTGGGAATAAAAAAGTATTTCTATTCTATTCTATTCTATTCTATTCTATTCTATTCTATTCTCATATGAGATGAAAGATACACAGTACATCAAAGAAAAAGCAATACAAGACATAAAAACACACAATACCATCTGTTAAAATAAATACGGGGGGTCTTAAACTCACATGTTATATGTAAATCAATGTAATTAACATTTTTTCAGAAATTTTACAACAATAATTTTGTTTAAAAAATAAGAGCTTTTATGAATTCAAATAAAAAATAAATTTAAAAAATCAGTTAAATGATCTATAAAGGGAATAAAACTCAAAAAGTAGTTTATATTTATTACATGTCAACTCCTCATTTCAAAACTTTTGATTTATTCCTTCATCATTCTAGTTTACGTCATAAATAACATTCAGGATCTTAAAGTCTTCAAATGTCTTTTAAAATCAAATTTTTTTGTTAACTGATCAGACATAATTAAAAAAATAAATAGTTGAAACCATTCAGAGTATTTCTATTACTTTTATTCTTATTGCTTTTGTGAAATGATCTGTTGCACCTGGACATGAATAATGTTGTAAAGTCTCAAGTCGTTGCAACAATTTAATTAAAAATATAAGATTTTAAATGTTAAATTTAAAATAACGAGGAAAGAATAGGAGCGATCGCATAAGATCAAACAAAATTTCAATTACATTAACAAAAAAAAAAGGTTTTATATAATATACAGCGACAAACACATACATACATATACGTACAGTATCTATACCTCCACAGAGAAACCGAACTACATGTAGAAAGAGCAGCAACATAAATAAAAGCAGGCAGATCATCAATATATGGATCAATACATGCAAACGCCTTAATTATGACACCAAAGTGTGAGGATCAAGCCAGATACGCCGGTTCTGCTCGCCCGGACTCAACAAGGGTCATTTCAAGGTGGACGAGGCCCGGCGGCTTCCCGGAGAACCCCGTCCAGCAGGGTTCCACCTGCAGTTTGTGAGGCGGCTCGTGAGCGACTCACCTCGGAGCTGCGACTCTCGCTCAGCCCGCCGCTTCCTGTTCGCGTTGGAAATCTGCTGTCAGCAGCAATTATCTGAACGAGGCTAAAAATGCTCCTCGCAAGCGTCGAGTGACACCTTCTGCATTGGCAATTTGATGCTCTGTCAATATAAATTAACATTTAATGAGTGTAGCCTTTACGTAAATCCAATTAATACAACATTCTCGGAGCGTCTGCTGGCTCCACGGAGAGATGAAGCATTCGAACGCACTGAGAATTACACTTCGGGGAAAAAGAAAAGTGGGGGCATGTTTATTATTTCTCACACTTTTTAAATACATCTATAAATTCCCTCACCACCTACTCTCCATCTCCATCTGTCTGCAGAGGAACCGGTGGAAGGAGAGATTATCACAGAGCAAACACTCACCTTGTATTTCTTTAGCGCTTTATTCTCTTATTTAATTTATTAATTTTTTTTTAAATCCTGTCAGAAGCAGAAGTGATGTTTGCAGAGGAAAAGAGGAAAAGTTTGGGGTCTGGTAGCGGAGTTGACCTCCGTTTCTCTCCGCCAGCAGCAAGGAGCTAATGGATTAGTTCAATGTGCTGACATCTGCAGAAAACTGCCACAGACTGTGGAAAGCCGTGGAAAGAAGGAAACAAAGTGGAGATGTTCTCCGGCGTTCCTTTCTTCACAGGAGTGCGTCCCTCGTGTGGAGCTTTGGGGCTTTTTACCCGCTCTGTGAGGGAGAGGGGTTCTCCGTCGCGCTCTCGGACATCTCGATATAGCGCCATCAAAGAGGGGGACACTTTCCCACTCTGCTCCATTATGGCAGAAACAAAAACACCTGTTTAATAAAACATGGCCGTCACCGTCGTCTCTCTCTCTCTCTCTCTCTCTCTTTCTCTCGCTTCTTTCAGACGAAGGCGAAATGACAAAGTGACAAAACGGAGGATGAGGAGGAGGCAGCAAGGTAAGAAACACTCTGAGAAGTGCTGACTCTTCAGATTGGCAGATGGGCCAAAGTGGGCTTTTCTTTTTTTTTTCCTCTCTCATCCTCTTTCCGTCCCGATTTAGAAGTTTGCTTCAATCCTTCCTTCATGTATCAGAACATTTTCTTTAAAAATATTCAAACTAATGGATTGAGAGGGACTGGAGTCCATTAAAGATCACTTCTGAAACGTTTCTGAACTGATGGATGGATGGATGGATGGATGGATGGATGGATGGATGGATGGATGGATGGATTGATCTCGGTTGACCTTAAAGCTCTCAGCACTGGATTGGCTCCATCAGTCTACTGGTTATCAATTGATCTCCATACTTGTTATTTGATTGCATCATTATTATAAATTAGGGACGTCCCGATCACACTTTTTTCCCCCCCGATACCGATCCGATTTTTCAGAATTGAGTATCGGCCGACACCGATACTTTCCCGATCCGATACTCACATTGCTATTGCAAATATACTCAATATTTGGAGTATATTTGGAGCAACTAAGATGAATGAAGCTAAAAGCACTATTGGCAGAAGCTTTGTTTACCTAGAAATTATTGTAAAACTCACTTTTTGAATCAAAATTCTTCTCTTTCTCTTTAGTTGTTGTTGTAAACTGAGGGTACATCCACACGACGAAAAAACAATCTTTGTTCTCCCTGGCCTGCTTCCAACAAACCGTCCACACCTCACTATGAACACGGCTCAACACGAGGCTTCAGGGCTTGTAGTACACATGCCAGGCCTTTAGGGGCGCTGTGACTCACCAAACACACTAAAAAAGCAGAAGAAGACAGACCACATAGAGATTTAGAAGTAGATTTCCGCACATAAACACATACACCACTGTATATAACTCTAGTTTTATAGGTCTATGGCCCCGCTCCGCCTGCTCCTTGCTTCTGCAGCTCGACCGGAGCTTCTGGTCCCTGATTGTTGTGGTTATTAGGGGACGTTGTGGACCGCGTTTTTTTTTTTTTTAGATCGGCGGGGTGATCGGCTGGATTTTGCCGATCCCCGATCGCTCACAAATTACCAATATCGGCCCTGATCCGATATCTACCGATCGGATCGGGGACATCCCTATTATAAATGACATGGCGTTGAATCGGTTCCACCGCTCGTTCAAACCGAGCGGCAGGTTCTTCAGTCCAGTGACGTTCTCCGCGCAGAAAAGAAACGTTACAGAGCAGAGCAGGGTTTCTCTCCACGGTGGATCGACCGAACCCACAGCCGCCCAAACGTTTGTGACAAGCCTCCACAGAGCGACCATCTGCTCCCCGACGCTCTCACTTTAATACCTGTTGTGCTTTTCTGCTCTGGGAAGGCAGATAAAGCCTCTTCCTGCCGACTCGTGCTCTCTGGGAATTATTGGGCCACATATGCTTCCAAATCAAAAACAAACGGCTTCATGTGACTCAAAGAGAGAAAAACATGTCGCTTCTTCACTTATTAGAAAATAATAATTCTGAGCACATCAGCTGAGAAACAACTAGAAAAGACGATGAAGAAGATGATTTAGGGTATTTGTAGAAAAAGCAGTTGTAGCAACAAATAAAACAACATAAGCTGAACAATAACAAAGACCAATAAATTTGAATCTATTCAAGCCAGTCTGTTAATTACAAGAACTCATTTGTGTTTTGATTTTAAATATTTTCGGCACAAAAAAAGTCAAAACCCAATATACCGATATGATGTTCTCCCGGTATTATAACGACGTTCTGTCTGTCCGTTTCCACGGTAACGGTGCTCAGAGTCACTGAAAATGCAACTTTTTGAGAATGAATCCCACGGTGGAACTTTTACAAAGTGCTGCTCCTGGTCCTGGTACTTTTATTTTGACAGTCACCGTAACAACAATCCACCTTGGTGGTGTGTCCACCAGAGTGTCCTTGTTCTCCCGTTGTTAATAGAGCTCACTGTTCTCTGCTGCATGTGTGTGTGTGTGTGTGTGTGTGTGGTTTCATGACCAAACAAATAACAGCGCCAACTAGTGTGGGGGATGGGAATTGATACGATTTTTTACGATTCCATTTTTGATTCCGCTTAATTTCGATTCTCATTTGGAAGCGGATCGAAAACGTCACATTCATTCAGAGTTCTCGCTGCTGTGCGAGCAAATTGGTTGTATTTCCTCTCTTTGATGAAACAGCCACTTTTCAAGTATCTCAAGTTTCCTCGTTGTCGTTCTCGCTCGGGAAATACAAAGCTTCCAAGCGTCTGTGCCGTTCGGTCGCCATGTTTCCCGTGACGTCATTCACGCCGACTGGAATCGATCAGAGAACCGTGGCAAAGGATTCCAAGGTACTGCAACGCTGGTTTTTCGACTCCCATTCCTAAACTTGTGGCCCCGAGAGGAAAACCAACACGGTTTTCTAAATGTTGACGTGTAAAACGTGCAACTTTTCTCAAAGGAAACCGAATTTATGACGCGTTTGCACTTGACACGTCGTCGTGGAAAACGGGGCCTTGGATTCACCGGTTCACCCGAAATCCAAGTGGGAGGACACTGGAGAAAACTCTCAGGGAGATTAAAACTCCACAAGTGCTCCTGAATCATCTACAAGATCTTTGAGTTTTCAGAAGAGTGTGAGGGGAAAAAAAAAAAGTTGACGGACATCGCGACGATGGACATAATTCCTCCCGTAATGGATTAATAGCGCCGGCGGCTCCGGTAAGGGGGGGGGACACACATCTATATCTATATTTCATCCCGCCGCGATGAAGAGCTGAAACTCTCGGCGGAGGACGGGGGGGGGGGGGGACACACACATTCATATTTCATCAGAGAGACACCAGGTTAAAACAACCGGTAAGTGGTAGAAGGAGAGGGACAGAAAGAGAAAGGACATGCATTCATATTTCATCGCCACTGGCGTACGCGTAGTTAATAAAACAGGGAAACAGTGGAAGAAGGGGGACAGCCACAGCGAGGGGACTGATAACTCTCGGGAACATCAATAAATAGGCATGAGGGACACCGAGAGGAGGAGGAGGGGTGAAATAGTGGAGCGTGCATCCATATTTCATCGGCGCCGGGCGACTGAAATGGCTGCTAACAGGTGGGTATCAATATAGACGCATCAGGACCACTTAGGGTGGAGGGACGGGGAGGCAGAGAGCGCGTCGCTGAGGCAGAAGCACATCTGAAAGCTGATAACTGCCGCTATGAATATAGACACATCCGCGGTGACATTTATAGACGGCCATTAGACTCGAGGCTGTTGCTGTGTCGACGGTTTAAGACGCCCATTTACTCCGGTCCTCGGTATTGTTTTCGTACTCTGCAGAGCCTTTAAATGTGCGCGGACTGTCCGGGGTGCCACTGGGTGACAGCGGTGGGCTTTATTTGTGCCTGATAAAGACAGAAAACAAAGTCAACACTGTAAAAAAGAAAAAAAAAAAGAGAAAGTTTAAAGTTGTGAGACGACTAAATAAATAAAAAAAAAAAAGTTTGGAGTTTTTCTAAGATCCTGCATGAAGTGTCCTGGACTGCAAATCAAGGCAAAGATTACTTTTAGGTCCTTTACACATCCATCCATCCATCCATCCATCCATCCATCCATCCATCCATCCATCCATCCATCCATCCATCCATCCATCCATCCATCCCATATACGTAGTCAGCAAGATTAAATTCCATCTGTATGGATCACAGACGGGTCCAGGCCGGGTAAAAACTGCAAATTTTCTCAGTCAAGGTTTTCTCAATGGATTCTGGTACTTTGAGACATGCTCTTTGGAATAAGCTCCGGCGGCCATCTTGAATTTCCCCTCAAATTCGATATGGCCGCCAGAATTCCAATATGGCCACCAAAATACACCAAATGTTTATCTGTACGAACCCTATCATGTGAAATGCCGATTTATTTTCACTAGTTTGTGATGATAATAGCCAGTGAACGTGATTCCACTGAAGTACGCCATAGGTGTTTAAAATCCAATATGGCTGCCAGGCCCGCTACGCTTTATGGAAAATAACTATATCTACTGTACTTATAGAGATATGGCTATAAATCTTTCTATTCATTTGTCTGTATAGATTAGCTAACTAACTAGGTGATTAGAGTTAAGTTACCAGCTTAAAAATCAATTCCAGTTATTTTTCTCTTCCACATAGTATTAGATAAACCCAGAAATACCGCCAGTTTTTCTGTCTATCCATCCGTGTATTTATCATGTATCTTTATAAATAGACAGAAATCCGCTCTCATAACAGCGACGTGCAAAATCC